>NC_092170.1:48250257-48352757 GCF_045791955.1 Oncorhynchus clarkii lewisi | reverse complement strand
GAGCTGTGTAGACTAGAGGAGGGCTGTGTAGACTAGAGGAGAGGAGAGGAGAGCTCTTGTAGACTAGAGGAGAGCTGTGTAGACTAGAGGAGAGCTGTGTAGACTAGAGGAGATCTGTATAGACTAGAGGAGATCTGTGAAGAATAGAGGAGAGGAGAGGAGAGGAGAGGAGAGGAGAGGAGAGGAGAGGAGAGGAGAGGAGATGAGAGGAGAGCTGTATAGACTAGAGGAGAGCTGTATAAACTAGAGGAGAGCTGAATAGACTAGAGGTGAGCTGTATAGACTAGAGGAGAGCTGTGTAGAATAGAGGAGAGCTGTGTAGACTAGAGGAGAACTGTGTAGACTAGAGGAGATCTGTATAGACTAGAGGAGAGCTGTGTAGACTAGAGGAGAGGAGAGGAGAGGAGAGGAGAGGAGAGGAGAGGAGAGGAGAGGAGAGGAGAGGAGAGGAGAGGAGAGGAGATGAGAGGAGAGGAGAGGAGAGGAGAGCTGTGAAGACTAGAGGAGAGGAGAGGAGAGGAGAGGAGAGGAGAGGAGAGGAGAGGAGAGGAGAGGAGAGGAGAGCTGTGTAGACTAGAGGAGGAGAGAGGAGAGGAGAGCTGTGAAGACTAGAGGAGAGGAGAGGAGAGGAGAGGAGAGGAGAGGAGAGGAGAGGAGAGGAGAGGAGAGGAGAGGAGAGCTGTGTAGACTAGAGGAGAGGAGAGGAGAGCTGTGTAGACTAGAGGAGGGCTGTGTAGACTAGAGGAGAACTGTGTAGACTAGAGGAGAGCTGTATAGACTAGAGGAGAGCTGTGTAGAATAGAGGAGAGCTGTGTAGACTAGAGGAGAACTGTGTAGACTAGAGGAGAGCTGTATAGACTAGAGGAGAGCTGTGTAGACTAGAGGAGAGCTGTGTAGAATAGAGGAGAACTGTGTAGACTAGAGGAGAGCTGTGTAGATTAGAGGAGAGCTGTGTAGACTAGAGGAGAGCTGTATAGACTAGAGGAACACTGTGTAGACTAGAGGAGAGCTGTGTAGACTAGAGGAGAGCTGTGTAGACTAGAGGAGAGGAGAGGAGAGCTGTGTAGAATAGAGGAGAGCTATGTAGACTAGCGGAGAGCTGTGTAGACTAGAGGAGAGCTGGCTAGACTAGAGGAACACTGTGTAGACTAGAGGAGAGCTTTGTACAGGAGAGGAGAGCTGTGTAGACTAGAGGAGAGGAGAGGAGAGGAGAGGAGAGGAGAGGAGAGGAGAGGAGAGGAGAGGAGAGGAGAGGAGAGGAGAGGAGAGGAGAGGAGAAGAGAGGAGAGGAGAGGAGAGGAGAGGAGAGGAGAGGAGAGGAGAAGAGAGGAGAGGAGATGAGAGGAGAGCTGTATAGACTAGAGGAGAGCTGAATAGACTAGAAGTGAACTGTGTAGACTAGAGGAGAGCTGTGTAGACTAGATGAGAGGAGAGGAGAGGAGAGGAGAGGAGAGGAGAGGAGAGCAGAGGAGAGGAGAGCAGAGGAGAGGAGAGGAGAGGAGAGGAGAGGAGAGGAGAGGAGAGGAGAGGAGAGCTGTGTAGACTAGAGGAGAGGAGAGGAGAGCTGTGTAGACTAGAGGAGAGCTGTGTAGACTAGAGGAGAGGAGAGGAGAGGAGAGGAGAGCTGTGTAGACTAGAGGAGAGCTGTATAGACTAGAGGAGAGCTCTTGTAGACTAGTGGAGGGCTGTGTAGACTAGAGGAGAGGAGAGGAGAGGAGAGGAGAGGAGAGGAGAGGAGAGGAGAGGAGAGGAGAGGAGAGGAGAGGAGAGGAGAGCGGAGAGCTGTGTAGACTAGAGGAGAGGAGAGCTGTGTAGACTAGAGGAGAGCTGTGTAGACTAGAGGAGAACTGTGTAGACTAGAGGAGAGCTGTATAGACTAGAGGAGAGCTGTGTAGAATAGAGGAGAGCTGTGTAGACTAGAGGAGAACTGTGTAGACTAGAGGAGAGCTGTATAGACTAGAGGAGAGCTGTGTAGACTAGAGGAGAGCTGTGTAGTATAGAGGAGAGCTGTGTAGACTAGAGGAGAGCTGTGTAGAATAGAGGAGAGCTGTGTAGACTAGAGGAACACTGTGTAGACTAGAGGAGAGCTGTGTAGACTAGAGGAGAGGAGAGGAGAGCTGTGTAGAATAGAGGAGAGCTGTCTAGACTAGCGGAGAGCTGTGTAGACTAGAGGAGAGCTGGCTAGACTAGAGGAACACTGTGTAGACTAGAGGAGAGCTGTGTACAGGAGAGGAGAGCTGTGTAGACTAGAGGAAAGGAGAGGAGAGGAGAGGGGAAGAGAGGAGAGGAGAGGAGAGGAGAGGAGAGGAGAGGAGAGATGTGTAGACTAGAGGAGAGGAGAGGAGAGCTGTGTAGACTAGAGGAGAGCTGAATAGACTATAGGTGAGCTTTATAGACTAGAGGAGATCTGTGTAGACTAGATGAGAGGAGAGGAGAGGAGAGGAGAGGAGAGGAGAGGAGAGGAGAGCTGTGTAGACTAGAGGAGAGGAGAGGAGAGCTGTGTAGACTAGAGGAGAGCTGTGTAGACTAGAGGAGAGGAGAGGAGAGGAGAGCTGTGTAGACTAGAGGAGAGCTGTATAGACTAGAGGAGAGCTCTTGTAGACTAGAGGAGGGCTGTGTAGACTAGAGGAGAGCTGTGTAGACTAGAGGAGAGCTGTGTAGACTAGAGGAGATCTGTATAGACTAGAGGAGATCTGTGAAGACTAGAGGAGAGGAGAGGAGAGGAGAGGAGAGGAGAGGAGAGGAGAGGAGAGGAGAGGAGAGGAGAGGAGAGGAGAGCTGTGTAGACTAGAGGAGAGGAGAGCTGTGTAGACTAGAGGAGAGCTGTGTAGACTAGAGGAGAGCTGTGTAGACTAGAGGAGAGCTGTATAGACTAGAGGAGAGCTGTGTAGACTAGAGGAGAGCTGTATAGACTAGAGGAGAGCTGTGTAGACTAGAGGAGAGCTGTGTAGACTAGAGGAGAGCGGTATAGACTAGAGGAGAGCTGTGTAGACTAGAGGAGAGCTGTGTAGACTAGAGGAGAGGAGAGCTGTGTAGACTAGATTAGAGCTGTGTAGACTAGAGGAGAGCGGTATAGACTAGAGGAGAGCTGTGTAGACTAGAGGAGAGCTGTGCAGACGAGCGGAGAGCTGTGTAGACTAGAGGAGAGCTGGCTAGACTAGATGAATGCTGTGTAGACTAGAGGAGAGCTGTGCACAGGAGAGGAGAGCTGTGTAGACTAGAGTAGAGCTGTGTAGACTAGAGGAGAGGAGAGGAGAGGAGAGCTGTATAGACTAGAGGAGATCTGTATAGACTAGAGGAGAGCTGTGCACAGGATTGGAGAGCTGTGTAGACTAGAGTAGAGCTGTGTAGACTAGAGGAGGGCTGTGTAGACTAGATGAGAGGAAAGGAGAGCTGTGTAGACTAGAGGAGAGCTCTTGTAGACTAGAGGAGAGCTGTGTAGACTAGAGGAGAGCTGTGTAGACTAGAGGAGAGCTGTGTAGACTAGAGGAGATCTGTATAGACTAGAGGAGATCTGTGAAGACTAGAGGAGAGGAGAGGAGAGGAGAGGAGAGGAGAGGAGAGGAGAGGAGAGGAGAGGAGAGGAGTGGAGAGGAGAGGAGAGGAGAGGAGAGCTGTATAGACTAGAGGAGAGCTGTATAAACTAGATGAGAGCTGAATAGACTAGAGGTGAGCTGTATAGACTAGAGGAGAGCTGTGTAGACTAGATGAGAGGAGAGGAGAGGAGAGGAGAGGAGAGGAGAGGAGAGGAGAGGAGAGGAGAGGAGAGGAGAGGAGAGGAGAGCTGTGTAGACTTGATTAGAGCTGTGTAGACTATAGGAGAGCTGTGTACACTAGAGGAGAGCTGTGTAGACTAGAGGAGAGCTGTGTAGACTAGAGGAGAGCTGTATAGACTAGAGGATAGCTGTGTAGACTAGAGGAGAGCTGTGTAGACTAGAGGAGAGCTGTATAGACTAGAGGAGAGCTGTGTAGACTAGAGGAGAGCTGTATAGACTAGAGGAGAGCTGTGTAGACTAGAGGAGAGCTGTGTAGACTAGAGGAGAGCTGTGTAGACTAGAGGAGAGGAGAGGAGAGCTGTGTAGACTAGATTAGAGCTGTGTAGACTAGAGGAGAGCTGTGTAGACTAGAGGAGAGCTGTGTAGACTAGAGGAGAGCTGTGCAGACTAGCGGAGAGCTGTGTAGACTAGAGGAGAGCTGGCTAGACTAGAGGAATGCTGTGTAGACTAGAGGAGAGCTTTGCACAGGAGAGGAGAGCTGTGTAGACTAGAGGAGAGCTGTGTAGACTAGAGGAGAGGAGAGGAGAGGAGAGCTGTGTAGACTAGAGGAGAGCTGTATAGACTAGAGGAGAGCTGTGTAGACTAGAGGAGAGCTGTGCACAGGAGAGGAGAGCTGTGTAGACTAGAGGAGAGGAGAGCTGTGTAGACTAGAGGAGAATTGTGTAGACTAGAGGAGAGCTGTGTAGACTAGAGGAGAGCTGTGTAGACTAGATTAGAGCTGTGTAGACTAGAGGAGAGCTGTGTAGACTAGAGGAGAGCTGTGTAGACTAGAGGAGAGCTGTGTAGACTAGAGGAGAGCTGTAAAGACTAGAGGATAGCTGTGTAGACTAGAGGAGAGCTGTGTAGACTAGAGGAGAGCTGTATAGACTAGAGGAGAGCTGTGTAGACTAGAGGAGAGCTGTATAGACTAGAGGAGAGCTGTGTAGACTAGAGGAGAGCTGTGTAGACTAGAGGAGAGGAGAGGAGAGCTGTGTAGACTAGATTAGAGCTGTGTAGACTAGAGGAGAGCTGTGTAGACTAGAGGAGAGCTGTGTAGACTAGAGGAGAGCTGTGCAGACTAGCGGAGAGCTGTGTAGACTAGAGGAGAGCTGGCTAGACTAGAGGAATGCTGTGTAGACTAGAGGAGAGCTTTGCACAGGAGAGGAGAGCTGTGTAGACTAGAGGAGAGCTGTGTAGACTAGAGGAGAGGAGAGGAGAGCTGTGTAGACTAGAGGAGAGCTGTATGGACTAGAGGAGAGCTGTGTAGACTAGAGGAGAGCTGTGCACAGGAGAGGAGAGCTGTGTTGACTAGAGTAGAGCTGTGTAGACTAGAGGAGGGCTGTGTAGAATAGAGGAGAGCTGTGTAGACTAGAGGTGAGCTGTTTAGACTAGAGGAGAGCTGTGTTGACTATAGGAGAGGAGAGGAGAGCTGTGTAGACTAGAGGAGAGGAGAGGAGAGCTGTGTAGACTAGAGGAGAGCTCTTGTAGACTAGAGGAGAGCTGTGTAGACTAGAGGAGAGCTTTGTAGACTACAGGAGATCTGTATAGACTAGAGGAGAGCTGTGTAGACTAGAGGAGAGGAGAGGAGAGGAGAGGAGAGGAGAGGAGAGGAGAGGAGAGGAGAGGAGAGGAGAGGAGAGCTGTGTAGACTAGAGGAGAGGAGAGGAGAGGAGAGGAGAGGAGAGGAGAGGAGAGGAGAGGAGAGGAGAGGAGAGGAGAGGAGAGGAGAGGAGAGCTGTGTAGATTAGAGGGGAGCTGTATAGACTAGAGGAGAGCTGTGTAGACTAGAGGAGAGCTGTGTACAGGAGAGGTTAGCTGTGTAGACTAGAGTAGAGCTGTGTAGACTAGAGGAGAGCTGTGTAGACTAGAGTAGAGCTGTGTAGACTAGAGGAGAGCTGTGTAGAGTAGAGGAGAGCTGTTTAGACTAGAGGAGAGCTGTGTAGACTAGAGGAGAGCTGTGTAGACTAGAGGAGAGCTGTGCAGACTAGCGGAGAGCTGTGTAGACTAGAGGAGAGCTGGCTAGACTAGAGGAATGCTGTGTAGACTAGAGGAGAGCTGTGCACAGGAGAGGAGAGCTGTGTAGACTAGAGTAAAGCTGTGTAGACTAGAGGAGAGGAGAGGAGAGCTGTGTAGACTAGCAGAGAGCTGTATAGACTAGAGGAGAGCTGTGTAGACTAGAGGAGAGCTGTGCACAGGAGAGGAGAGCTGTGTAGACTAGAGTAGAGCTGTGTAGACTAGAGGAGGGCTGTGTAGAATAGAGGAGAGCTGTGTAGACTAGAGGAGAGGAGAGGAGAGGAGAGGAGAGGAGAGGAGAGGAGAGGAGAGGAGAGGAGAGGAGAGCTGTGTAGACTAGAGGAGAGGAGAGGAGAGGAGACGGGAGGGGAGGAGAGGAGAAGAGAGGAGAGGAGAGGAGAGGAGAGGAGAGGAGAGGAGAGGAGAGGAGAGGAGAGGAGAAGAGAGGAGAGGAGAGGAGAGGAGAGCTGTGTAGACTAGTTGGGAGCTGTATAGACTAGAGGAGAGCTGTGTAGACTAGAGGAGAGCTGTGTACAGGAGAGGTTAGCTGTGTAGACTAGAGTAGAGCTGTGTAGACTAGAGGAGAGCTGTGTAGACTAGAGTAGAGCTGTGTAGACTAGAGGAGAGCTGTGTAGACTAGAGTAGAGCTGTGTAGACTAGAGGAGAGCTGTGTAGACTAGAGTAGAGCTGTGTAGACTAGAGGAGAGCTGTGCAGACTAGAGGAGAACTGTGTAGACTAGAGGAGAGCTGTGTAGACTGGAGGAAAGCTGTGTAGACTAGAGAAGAGCTGTGTAGACTAGAGGAGAGGATAGTACCAAGCAGTGATGCCTTACTGTAAACCACTATGGATAGTACCAAGCAGTGATACCTTTATTGTTAACCACTCTGGATAGTACCAAGCAGTCATGCCTTACTGTAAACCACTCTGGATAGTATCAAGCAGTGATGCCTTACTGTAAACCACTCTGGATAGTACCAAGCAGCGATGTCTTACTGTAAACCACTCTGGATAGTACCAAGCAGCGATGTCTTACTGTAAACCACTCTGGATAGTAGCAAGCAGTGATGCAGTACTGTAAACCACTCTGGATAGTACCAAGCAGTGATGCCTTACTGTAAACCACTCTGGATAGTACCAAGCAGTGATGTCTTACTGTAAACCACTCTGGATAGTACCAAGCAGTGATGTCTTACTGTAAACCACTCTGGATAGTACCAAGCAGCGATGTCTTACTGTAAACCACTCTGGATAGTACCAAGCAGTGATGCCTTACTGTAAACCACTCTGGATAGTACCAAGCAGCGATGTCTTACTGTAAACCACTCTGGATAGTACCAAGCAGTGATGTCTTACTGTAAACCACTCTGGATAGTACCAAGCAGCGATGTCTTACTGTAAACCACTCTGGATAGTACCAAGCAGTGATGTCTTACTGTAAACCACTCTGGATAGTACCAAGCAGTGATGCAGTACTGTACACCACTCTGGATAGTACCAGGCAGTGATGTCTTACTGTAAACCACTCTGGATAGTACCAAGCAGTGATGCAGTACTGTAAACCACTCTGGATAGTACCAAATCAAATCAAATCAAACCAAATGTATTTATATAGCCCTTCGTACATCAGCTGAAAGTGCTGTACAGAAACCCAGCCTAAAACCCCAAACAGCAAGCAATGCAGGTGTAGAAGCACGGTGGCTAGGAAAAACTCCCTAGAAAGGCCAAAACCTAGGAAGAAACCTAGAGAGGAACCAGGCTATGTGGGGTGGCCAGTCCTCTTCTGGCTGTGCCGGGTGGAGATTATAACAGAACATGGCCAAGATGTTCAAATGTTCATAAATGACCAGCATGGTCGAATAATAATAGGGCAGAACAGTTGAAACTGGAGCAGCAGCACGGTCAGGTGGACTGGGGACAGCAAGTAGTCATCATGTCAGGTTGTCCTTGGGCATGGTCCTAGGGCTCAGGTCAGTTGAAACTGGAGCAGCAGCACGGCCAGGTGGACTGGGGACAGCAAGGAGTCATCATGTCAGGTAGTCCTGGGGCATGGTCCTAGGGCTCAGGTCCTCCGAGAGAGAGAAAGAAAGAGAGAAGGAGAGAAATAGAGAACGCACACTTAGATTCACACAGGACACCGAATAGGACAGGAGAAGTACTCCAGATATAACAAACTGACCCCAGCCCCCCGACACATAAACTACTGCAGCATAAATACTGGAGGCTGAGACAGGAGGGGTCAGGAGACACTGTGGCCCCATCCAAAGACACCCCCGGACAGGGCCAAACAGGAAGGATATAACCCCACCCACTTTGCCAAAGCACAGCCTCCACACCACTAGAGGGATATCTTCAACCACCAACTTACCATCCTGAGACAAGGCTGAGTATAGCCCACAAAGATCTCCGCCATGGCCCAACCCAGACAGGATGACCACATCAGTGAATCAACCCATTCAGGTGACCAAGCAGTGATGCAGTACTGTAAACCACTCTGGATAGTACCAAGCAGTGATGCCTTACTGTAAACCACTCTGGATAGTGTAGCAGAAGAACAAGTTCAGTATTTCTGACCCTGAAAGACCTCAGCCTGCGGAGAAAGCTATGTGGACACCTGCTCGTCAAACATCTCATTCCAAAATCATGGGCATTAATATGGAGTTGGTCCCCGCTTTGCTGCCATAACAGCCTCCACTCTTCTGGGAAGGCTTTCCACTAGATGTTGGAACATTGCTGCCATAACAGCCTCCACTCTTCTGGGAAGGCTTTCCACTAGATGTTGGAACAATGCTGCTATAACAGCCTCCACTCTTCTGGGAAGGCTTTCCACTAGATGTTGGAACATTGCTGCTATAACAGCCTCCACTCTTCTGGGAAGGCTTTCCACTAGATGTTGGAACATTGCTGCGGGGACTTGCTTCCATTCAGCCACAAGAGCATTGGTGAGGTCGGTCACTGATGTTGGGTGATTAGGCCTGGCTCACAGTCGGCGTTTCAATTCATCCCAAAGGTGTTAAATGGGGTTGAGGTCAGGGCTCTGTACAGTCCAGTCAAGTTCTTCCACATCGATCTCGAGAAACCATTTCTGTATTGACCTAGCTTTGTGCACAGGGGCATTGTCATGCTGAAATAGGAAAGGCCCTACCCCAAAGTATTGCCACAATGTTGGCAGCACAGAATTGTCTAGAATGTCATTGTATGGTGCAGCGTTAAGATTTCCCTTCATTGGAACACTAAGGGGCCCTAACCACGAAAAACTGCCACAGACCATTATTCCTCTTCCACCAAACTTTACAGTTCGCACTATGCATTGGGGCAGGCAGCATTCTCCTGGCATCCACCAAATCCAAGTTCATCCGTTGGACTGCCCGATGTTGAAGCGTGATTCATCACTCCAGAGAACGTGTTTCCAATGCTCCAAAGTACAATGGCGGCAAATTTGATCTTAGGGTTTTGTGCGTCTGCTCAGCCTTGGAAGCCGATTTCACGAAGCTCCCGATGAACAGTTATTGTACTGACATTGCTTCCAGAGGCAGTTTGAAACTCGGTAGTGAGTGTTGCAATCGAGGACAGATGATTTTTACGAGCTACGCGGTTCAACACTTGGATGTCCCGATCTGTGAGCTTGTGTGGCCTACCACTTCGTGGCTGAGCCGTTGTTGCTCCAAGAGGTTTCCACTCCACAATAACGGAACTTACAGTTTGCCTGAGGCAGCTCTAGCAGGGCAGAAACAAACTTAATTGTTGGAAAGTTGGCATCCACGTTGAAAGTCACTGAGCTCTCCAGTAAAGCCATTCTACTGCCAATGTTTGTCTATGGAGATCGCATGGCTGTGTGCTCGATTTTATACACTTGTCAGCAACGGGTGTGGCTAAAATAGCCAAATCCACTCATTTTAATGGGTGTCTACATACTTTGGCCATGTTGTGTACATGCGCTCTTGTACCTTAGCATGGTTCACATGAACACTCCATTTTAGGACATGATCAACATGTACTCCCAGCTAGTTATCGGAGTCAACTGCTGGATGTGAATAACGACCTGGCTCCGGTAAGACAGTGTTTTTTGAGGCGGCTCACAATTGGCCCAACGTCGTCCGGGTTAGGGGAGGTCCTTGTCCCATCACGCTCTAGCGATTCCTGTGGTGGGCCGGGGGGCACGCCAACACGGTCACCAGTTGTACGGTGTTTCCTCCGACACGTTGGTTGCGGCAGGGTCGTATTCTAGAGGTTGCATGGCTCTTGACCTTCACCTATCCCGAGTCCGTATGGGAGTTGCAGTGATGAGACAAGACTGTAACTACCAATTGGAAATCACGAAATGGAGAAAAAAAGGCTTATTAAAAAAAAAGGTTGTTTTTTGTCTAGGTACAGGTGGCTGTTTTTTACCTTTATTTAACAAGGCAAGTCAGTTAAGAACAAATTCTTATTTACAATGACGGCCTAGGAACAGTGGGTTAACTGGTCTAGGAACAGTGGGGTTAACTGCCTAGGAACAGTGGGTTAACTGGTCTAGGAACAGTGGGGTTAACTGCCTAGGAACAGTGGTCTAGGAACAGTGGGTTAACTGCCTGTTCAGGGGAAGAATGACAGATTTGTACCTTGTCAGCTCGGGGGTTTGAACTTGCAACCTTGTGGTTACTATTCCAACACTCTAACCACTAGGCTACCCTGCCGCCCCCCTATAATTACCAGCTGCCTCTAATTGGGAATCATAACAATCACCAACATAGAAAACAAAACTAGAACCCCACATAGAAAATATAAACTAGACTAACCCCCTAGTCACGCCCTGACCTACTCCACCATAGAAATGAAGGCTCGCTATGGTCAGGACGTGACAAGGACAGGTGACTTCACACAACCTTGCGGGGCAGTTGGTGATCAAATGAGTGTGAAGATTGTTTACCTTGAACAACTGAGTTATGTCACTGAGACATGACAGAGTTTTAGGTTCCCAACCACTATTACAACTAGTAGGGGTCCAGTCTCTTATCTGCAGAGGCATTTAGGTTCCCAACCACTCTTCGAACTGGTAGGGCCCAGTTTCCTATCTTTCCTCCTCCTTCCTGACATCCCTTCTTCCATTCCTCTCTGCATTCCTCCATTCCTCCCGTGATTCCTCCCTTCATTCCTACATTGATCCTTACCTCCCTCCATTCCTCCCTCCATTCCTCCCTCCATTACTCCATTACTCCCTTTATTCCTCCCTCCATTACTCCATTCCTCCCTCCATTCCTCCCTCCATTACTCCATTACTCCCTTTATTCCTCCCTCCATTACTCCATTACTCCCTTTATTCCTCCCTCCATTACTCCATTCCTCCCTCCATTCCTCCCTCCATTACTCCATTCCTCCCTCCATTCCTCCCTCCATTACTCCATTACTCCCTCCATTCCTCCCTCCATTACTCCATTCCTCCCTCCATTACTCCATTCCTCCATTAACTCCATTCCTCCCTCCATTCCTCCCTCCATTACTCCCTCCATTACTCCCTCCATTACTCCATTCCTCCCTCCATTCCTCCCCCCATTACTCCATTCCTCCCTCCATTCCTCCCTCCATTCCTCCCTCCATTCCTCCCTCCATTACTCCATTCCTCCCTCCATTACTCCATTCCTCCCTTCATTACTCCATTCCTCCATTAACTCCATTCCTCCCTCCATTCCTCCCTCCATTCCTCCCTCCATTACTCCATTCCTCCCTCCATTACTCCATTCCTCCCTCCATTACTCCATTCCTCCCTCCATTCCACCCTCCATTACTTCATTCCTCCCTCCATTACTCCATTCCTGACTCCATTCCTCCCTCCATTCCTCCCTCCATTCCTCCCTCCATTCCTCCCTCCATTCCTCCCTCCATTACTCCATTCCTCCCTCCATTACTCAATTCTTCCATTACTCCATTCCTCCCTCCATTCCTCCCTCCATTCCTCCCCCCATTACTCCATTCCTCCCCCCATTCCTCCCTCCATTACTCCATTCCTCCCTCCATTACTCCATTCCTCCCTCCATTACTCCATTCCTCCCTCCAATCCTCCATTACTCCATTCCTCCCTCCATTCCTCCCTCCATTCCTCCCTCCATTACTCCATTCCTCCCTCCATTCCTCCCTCCATTCCTCCCTCCATTACTCCATTCCTCCCCCCATTACTCCATTCCTCCCCCCATTACTCCATTCCTCCCTCCATTACTCCATTCCTCCCCCCATTACTCCATTCCTCCCCCCATTCCTCCCCCCATTACTCCATTCCTCCCTCCTCTACTCCATTCCTCCCCCCATTACTCCATTCCTCCCCCCCATTCCTCCCCCCATTACTCCATTCCTCCCTCCATTACTCCATTCCTCCCTCCATTACTCCATTCCTCCCCCATTACTCCATTCCTCCCCCCATTCCTCCCCCCATTACTCCATTCCTCCCTACATTCCTCCCTCCATTCCTCCATTACTCCATTCCTCCCTCCATTACTCCATTCCTCCCCCCATTACTCCATTCCTCCCCCCATTCCTCCCCCCATTACTCCATTCCTCCCTCCATTCCTCCCTACATTCCTCCCTCCATTCCTCCATTACTCCATTCCTCCCTCCATTACTCCATTCCTCCCCCCATTTACTCCATTCCTCCCCCCATTCCTCCCCCCATTACTCCATTCCTCCCTCCATTCCTCCCTCCATTACTCCATTCCTCCCTCCATTCCTCCATTACTCCATTCCTCCCTCCATTCCTCCCTCCATTCCTCCCTCCATTCCTCCCTCAATTACTCCATTCCTCCCTCCATTCCTCCCTCCATTCCTCCCTCTATTCCTCCCTCCATTACTCCATTCCTCCCTCCATTACTCCATTCCTCCCTCCATTCCTCCCTCCATTCCTCCCTCCATTCCTCCCTCAATTACTCCATTCCTCCCCCCTTTACTCCATGCCTCCCTCCATTCCTCCCTCCATTACTCCATTCCTCCCTCCATTACTCCATTCCTCCCCCCATTAATCCATTCCTCCCCCCATTACTCCGTTCCTCCCTCCATTACTCCCTCCATTCCTCCCCCCATTCCTCCCCCCATTCCTCCCCCCATTACTCCATTCCTCCCTCCATTACTCCATTCCTCCCCCCATTCCTCCCTCCATTCCTCCCTCCATTCCTCCCTCCATTACTCCATTCCTCCCTCCATTCCTCCCTCCATTACTCCATTCCTCCCTCCATTACTCCATTCCTCCCTCCATTACTCCATTTCTCCCTCCATTACTCCATTCCTCTCTCCATTCCTCCCCCCATTACTCCATTCCTCCCTCCCTCATCCCTACCTCCCTCCCTCCATCCTTCCCTCCATTTCTCCCTCCCACTATTCCACCCACCATCTCCCCCTTACCCATCCATCTGTCCCTCCCTCCCTCTGTTCCTCCCTCCCTCCATTTCTCCTTTCATTCCTCCATTTCTCCCTTCTTCCATCCCTCCATTCCTCCCTCCCTCCCTCCATTACACCCTCCCTCCATGTCTCCTTTCATTACTCCAGCCCTCCCTCCATCCCTCCCTCCCACTTCTCCACCCTCTATCCCTTCCTCCAACTATTCCTCCCTCCATCACTCCCTCTGTTCCACCCACCATCACCCACCCACCCACTCCCTCCCTCCATTCCCCCCTCCCTCCCTCCAGCCCTCCCTCCATCCCCCCTCCCACCATTCCTCCCTCCATCCCTCCCTCCTTCCCTCCCTCGATTCCTTCCTCCCTCCAATATCCCCTCCCTCAATTCCTACCTTCATCATTCCATTCCTTCCTACCTCCATTCCTCCCTCCATTCCTTTCCTCCCTCAATTCCTCCATCCATCTCTCCCTCCATTCCTACTTTTCTCTCTTCATTCCTCCCTCCCACATTTCTCCATCCATCCATTTATCTGTCCCTCCATTACTCCCTCCCTCCCTCCCTTCATTCCTCCCTCCATTCCTCCCTCCCACATTCCTCCATTCCTCCAAACCTCCTTCCATCCCTCCCTACCTCCATTCATCCCTCCCACATTCCTCCCTCCAACCCTCCCTCCATTCTTCCCTCCATCCCTCCTTCCTTCCATCCATCCTTCCCACATTCCTCCCTCCAACCCTCCCTCCATTACTCCCTTCCTCCCTTCCTCCCTCCATTCCTTCCTCCATTCCTCCAACCCTCCTTCCATCCCTCCCTACCGCCATTCATCCCTCCCACATTCCTCCCTCCAACCCTCCCTCCATTACTCCCTCCCTTCATTCCTCCCTCCATTCCTCCCTCCATTCCTCCAACCCTCCTTCCATCCCTCCCTACCTCCATTCATCCCTCCCACATTCCTCCCTCCAACCGTCCCTCCATTCCTCCCTCCATCCCTCCTTCCTTCCATCCATCCCTCCCTCATTCCTCCCTCCATTCCTACCTCCTTCCATTCCTCCCTCCATCCCTCCCTCCATTCCTTCCTCCCTCATTCCTCCTTCCATTCATCCCTACCTCCATTCCTCCCACCATTCCTCCCTCCCTCCATTCCTCCCTCCATTTCTCCTTCCATTCCTCCTTCCATCCCTCTGTCCATTCCTCCTCCATCTCTCCCTCCATTCCTCCCTCCCACATTCTTCCCTCCAACCCTCTTACCATCTCTCCCTCCATTCCTCCCTACATTCCTCCATTCCTCCCTCCCACATTCCTCCATCGCTCCAACCCTCCTCCCATCCCTCCCTCCATTCCTCCCACTACTATTAAAAGGTACTTTGAGATAACAGGAGTGCCATCCCCCCTTCCCTCTGGAAAGGCCTGGAGATTGTGATCCAGGGTCAACAGGCTGGTAAACCAAACCAGGTAGAGATGATTACTCCAGAGAGCTGAGAGAGCAGAGCAGAGCAGAGAGAGCAAAGAGAGCTGAGAGAGCAGAGAGAGCTGGGAGAGCTGAGATAGCAGAGCAGAGAGTAGAGAGAGCTGAGAGAGCAGGGCAGAGAGTAGAGAGAGCTGAGAGAGCAGAGAGAGCTAAGAGAGCAGAGAGAGCTGAGAGAGCAGAGAGAGATGAGAGAGCAGAGATAGCTGAGAGAGTTGAGAGAGCAGAGAGAGCTGAGAGAGCAGAAAGAGCAGAGAGTGAGAGAGCAGAGAGAGCAGAGAGAGCTGGGAGAGCAGAGAGAGCAGAGAGAGCTGAGAGAGCAGAGAGAGCAGAGAGCTGAGCAAAGAGAGCTGAGAAAGCAGAGAGCTGAGCAAAGAGAGCTGAGAGAGCTGAGAAAGCAGAGCAGAGAGAGCAGAGCAGAGAGCTGAGAAAGCAGAGCTGAGAGAGCCGAGAGCTGAGAGAGCTGAGAGAGCTCAGAATGCTGAGAAAGCTGAGAAAGCTGAGCTGAGAGAGCTGAGAGCTGAGAGAACAGAGCTGAGAGAGCTGAGAAAGCAGAGAGAGCAAAGAGAGCTGAGAGAGCAGAGAGAGCTGGGAGAGCTGAGATAACAGAGCAGAGAGTAGAGAGAGCTGAGAGAGCAGAGAGCTGAGCAAAGAGAGCTAAGAGAGCTGAGAGAGCTTAGAAAGCAGAGCAGAGAGAGCTGAGAGAGCAGAGCAGAGAGCTGAGAGAGCTGAGAGAGCTGAGAGAGCTGAGAGAGCTGAGAGAGCAGATAGAGCAGAGAGGTGAGAGAGCAGAGAGGTGAGAGAGCAGAGAGAGCTGAGAGAGCAGAGAGAGCTGAGAGAGCAGATAGAGCAGAGAGGTGAGAGAGGTGAGAGAGCAGAGAGAGCAGAGAGCTGAGCAAAGAGAGCTGAGAAAGCAGAGAGCTGAGCAAAGAGAGCTGAGAGAGCTGAGAATGCTGAGAGAACAGAGCTGAGAGAGCTGAGAAAGCTGAGAAAGCAGAGCTGAGAGAGCTGAGAGAGCAGAGAGATCTGGGAGAGCTGAGATAGCAGAACAGAGAATAGAGAGAGCTGAGAGAGCAGAGAGAGCTGAGAGAGCAGAGAGCTGAGCATAGAGAGCTGAGAGAGCTGAGAAAGCAGAGCAGAGAGCAGAGAGAGCTGAGAGAGCAGAGCAGAGAGCTGAGAGAACTGAGAAAGCAGAGCTGAGAGAGCTGAGAGCTGAGAGAGCTGAGAGAGCAGAGAGAGCTGAGAGAGCTGAGAGAGCAGAGAGAGCTGAGAGAGCAGAGATAGCTGAGAGAGCAGAGAGAGCTGAGAGAGCAGAGAGCAGAGAGAGCTGGGAGAGCTGAGATAGCAGAGCAGAGATTAGAGAGAGCAGAGAGAGCTGGGAGAGATGAAAGAGCTGAGAGAGCAGAGAGAGCAGAGAGAGCTGAGAGAGCAGAGGTCAGAGAGCTGAGCAAAGAGAGCTGAGAAAGCAGTGGGCTGAGCAAAGAGAGCTGCTAGAGCTGAGAGAGCCGAGAAAGCAGAGCAGAGAGAGCAGAGAGAAGTGAGAGAGCAGAGAGAGCAGAGTGAGCTGGGAGAGCGGAGAGAGCAGAGAACTGAGCAAAGAGAGCTGAGAAAGCAGAGAGCTGAGCAAAGAGAGCTGAGAGAGCCGAGAGAGCTGAGAAAGCAGCGCAGAGAGCAGAGAGAGCTGAGAGAGCAGAGCAGAGAGCTCAGAAAGCAGAGCTGAGAGAGCTGAGAGAGCTGAGCAAAGAGAGCTGAGAATGCTGAGAAAGCTGAGAAAGCAGAGCAGAGAGTAGAGAGCTGAGAGAGCAGAGAGAGCAGAGAGAGCTGAGAGAGCAGAAAGAGCTGAGAGAGCTGAGAAAGCTGGGAAAGCAGAGCAGAGAGCAGAGAGAGCAGAGAGAGGTGAGAGAGCAGAGAGAGCAGAGAGAGCTGGGAGAGCGGAGAGAGCAGAGAGAGCTGAGAGAGCTGGGAAAGCAGAGCAGAGAGCAGAGAGAGCAGGGAGAGGTGAGAGAGCAGAGAGAGCAGAGAGAGCTGGGAGAGCGGAGAGAGCTGAAAGAGCAGAGAGAGCTGAAAGAGCAGAGAGCAGAGAGAGCAGAGAGAGCTGAGAGAGCTGAGCAAAGAGAGCTGAGAAAGCAGAGAGCTGAGCAAAGAGAGCTGAGAGAGCTGAGAAAGCAGAGCAGAGAGCAGAGAGAGCTGAGAGAGCAGAGCAGAGAGCTGAGAGAGCTGAGAAAGCAGAGCAGAGAGCTGAGAGCTGAGAGAACAGAGCTGAGAGAGCTGAGAAAGCTGAGAAAGCAGAGCTGGGAGAGCTGAGAGCTGAGAGAACAGAGAGAGCAAAGAGAGCTGAAAGAGCAGAGAGAGCTGGGAGAGCTGAGAGAGCTGAGGGAGATGAGAGAGCAGAGAGAGCTGAGAGAGCTGAGAGAGCTGAGAAAGCAGAGCAGAGAGCAGAGAGAGCAGAGAGAGGTGAGAGAGCAGAGAGAGCAGAGAGAGCTGGGAGAGAGCTGGGAGAGCTGAAAGAGCTGAGAGAGCAGAGAGAGCAGAGAGAGCTGAGAGAGATGAGAGAGCAGAGAGAGCTGAGAGAGCAGAGAGAGCTGAGAGAGCAGAGAGAGCTGAGAGAGCAGAGAGGGCTGAGAGAGCAGAGAGCTGAGCAAAGAGAGCTGAGAGAGCTGAGAGAGCTGAGAAAGCAGAGCTGAGAGAGCTGAGAGCAGAGAGAGCAGAGAGAGCTGAGAAAGCTGAGAAAGCTGAGAAAGCAGAGCTGAGAGAGCAGAGAGAGGTGAGAGAGCAGAGAGAGCAGAGAGCAGAGAGAGCTGAGAGAGCAGAGAAAGCTGAGAGAGCTGAGAGAGCAGAGAAAGCTGAGAAAGCTGAGAAAGCAGAGCTGAGAATGCTGAGAGAGCAGAGCAGAGAGAGCTGAGAGAGCTGAGAGAGCAGAGCAGAGAGCTGAGAGAGCTGAGAAAGCAGAGCTGGGAGAGCTGAGAGAGCAGAGCAGAGAGCTGAGAGAGCTGAGAAAGCAGAGCTGAGAAAGCTGAGAAAGCAGAGCTGAGAGAGCTGAGAGCTGAGAGAACAGAGCAGAGAGAGCTGAGAGAGCTGAGAAAGCAGAGCTGAGAGAGCTGAGAGAGCAGAGCAGAGAGAGCTGAGAGAGCTGAGAAAGCAGAGCAGAGAGCTGAGAGAGCAGAGAGCAGAGAGCAGAGAGCAGAGCAGAGAGCTGAGAGAGCTGAGAGAGCAGAGCTGAGAGAGCAGAGAGCAGAGCAGAGAGCTGAGAGAGCAGAGAGCAGAGAGAGCAGAGCAGAGAGCTGAGAGAGCAGAGCAGAGAGCTGAGAGAGCAGAGAGAGCAGAGCAGAGAGAGCAGAGCAGAGAGCAGAGAGCAGAGAGCAGAGAGAGCTGAGAGAGCTGAGAGCAGAGTCCTGCTGGGTCCATGTTAATATTGTAAAGAAAAAACACGTATGATGAAGTGTGAGGAAAGGTCTTTCTACTTCTTTTGTTCTTTGTGGATGGGATAGTGAATGGAATCGTGAATAGGATAGTGAATGGAATCGTGAATAGGATAGTGAATGGAATCGTGAATAGGATAGTGAATAGAATAGTGGATAGGATAGTGAATAGAATAGTGGATAGGATAGTGAATAGAATAGTGAATGGATTCGTGAATAGGATAGTGAATAGAATAGTGGATAGGATAGTGAATAGAATAGTGAATGAAATCGTGAGTAGGATAGTGAATAGAATAGTGTATAGGATTGTGAATAGAATAGTGAATGGAATCGTGAATAGGATAGTGAATAGAATAGTGGATAGGACAGTGAATTTAATAGTGGATAGGACAGTGAATGGAATAGTGAAGAGAATAGTGAATGGAATAGTGAATGGAATAGTGAAGAGAATAGTGAATGGAATAGTGAATGGAATAGTGAATGGAATAGTGAATAGGATAGTGAATGGAATAGTGAATGGAATAGTGAATATGATAGTGAATGGAATAGTGAATGGAATAGTGAATATGACAGTGAATGGAATAGTGAAGGGAATAGTGAATGGAATAGTGGATAGGACAGTGAATGGAATAGTGAATGGAATAGTGAATGGAATAGTGAATGGAATCGTGAATAGGATAGTGAATGGAATCGTGAATAGGATAGTGAATGGAATCGTGAATAGGATAGTGAATAGAATAGTGGATAGGATAGTGAATAGAATAGTGGATAGGATAGTGAATAGAATAGTGAATGGATTCGTGAATAGGATAGTGAATAGAATAGTGGATAGGATAGTGAATAGAATAGTGAATGAAATCGTGAGTAGGATAGTGAATAGAATAGTGTATAGGATTGTGAATAGAATAGTGAATGGAATCGTGAATAGGATAGTGAATAGAATAGTGGATAGGACAGTGAATTTAATAGTGGATAGGACAGTGAATGGAATAGTGAAGAGAATAGTGAATGGAATAGTGAATGGAATAGTGAAGAGAATAGTGAATGGAATAGTGAATGGAATAGTGAATGGAATAGTGAATAGGATAGTGAATGGAATAGTGAATGGAATAGTGAATATGATAGTGAATGGAATAGTGAATGGAATAGTGAATATGACAGTGAATGGAATAGTGAAGGGAATAGTGAATGGAATAGTGGATAGGACAGTGAATGGAATAGTGAATGGAATAGTGAATGGAATAGTGAATGGAATAGTGAATTGGATAGTGAATGGAATAGTGAATGGAATAGTGAATATGATAGTGAATGGAATAGTGGATAGGATAGTGAATGGAATAATGAATAGGATAGTGAATATAATAGTGGATAGGACATTGAATGAAATAGTGGATAGGACAGTGAATGGAATAGTGAAGAGAATAGTGAATGGAATAGTGGATAGGATAGTGAATAGAATAGTGAATGGAATCATGAATAGGATAGTGAATGGAATAGTGAATTGAATAGTGAATAGAATAGTGAATGGACTAGTGAATAGCATAGTCAATGGAATAGTGAATGGAATAGTGAATATGATAGTGAATGGAATAGTGAATGGAATAGTGAATGGAATAGTGAATATGATAGTGAATGGAATAGTGAATTGAATAGTGAATAGAATAGTGAATGGAATAGTGAATAGCATAGTCAATGGAATAGTGAATGGAATAGTGAATATGATAGTGAATGGAATAGTGAATGGAATAGTGAATATGATAGTGAATGGAATAGTGAATTGAATAGTGAATAGAATAGTGAATGGAATAGTGAATAGCATAGTCAATGGAATAGTGAATGGAATAGTGAATATGATAGTGAATGGAATAGTGAATGGAATAGTGAATATGATAGTGAATGGAATAGTGAATGGAATAGTGAATATGATAGTGAATGGAATAGTGAATGGAATAGTGAATATGATAGTGAATGGAATAGTGAATGGAATAGTGAATATGATAGTGAATGGAATAGTGAATGGAATAGTGAATGGAATAGTGAATGGAATAGTGAATAGGATAGTGAATATGATAGTGAATGGAATAGTGAATGGAATAGTGAATAGGATAGTGAATATGATAGTGAATGGAATAGTGAATGGAATAGTGAATGGAATAGTGAATGGAATAGTAAATAGGATAGTGAATATGATAGTGAATGGAATAGTGAATGGAATAGTGAATAGGATAGTGAATATGATAGTGAATGGAATAGTGAATGGAATAGTGAATAGGATAGTGAATGGAATAGTGAATGGAATAGTGAATAGGATAGTGAATGGAATAGTGAATGGAATAGTGAATAGGATAGTGAATGGAATAGTGAATGGAATAGTGAATAGGATAGTGAATGGAATAGTGAATGGAATAGTGAATAGGATAGTGAATATGATAGTGAATGGAATAGTGAATAGGATAGTGAATGGAATAGTGAATGGAATAGTGAATATGATAGTGAATGGAATAGTGAATAGGATAGTGAATGGAATAGTGAATGGAATAGTGAATAGGATAGTGAATATGATAGTGAATGGAATAGTGAATAGGATAGTGAATGGAATAGTGAATGGAATAGTGAATATGATAGTGAATGGAATAGTGAATAGGATAGTGAATGGAATAGTGAATGGAATAGTGAATAGGATAGTGAATGGAATAGTGAATGGAATAGTGAATAGGATAGTGAATGGAATAGTGAATGGAATAGTGAATGGAATAGTGAATGGAATAGTGAATAGGATAGTGAATGGAATAGTGAATAGGATAGTCAATGGAATAGTGAATATGATAGTGAATGGAGAAAAGAAACACAGATGTAACATATCTCTAAGGAGGATCGTATATATCTCCGGCTCAGAGTGTGTGTGTGTGTGTGTGTGTGTGTGTGTGTGTTGGTGGGTGTGTGTGTGTCTGTGGGGCGGGGCTGCATGCAGACTGGTCTGTGTGTGTGATTTTAAAGCAGTTCTCCCCATCTGGTTTGTGCATATCGTAGTCTCTCTGCGAATTGCATCAGTCTGTTACGTCTCACTTACTCACACGTCTGCCCCCCCCCCCCCCCCCCCCCCATATACAGTACCAGGTAGTATAATATACAGTACCATGTAGTATAATATACAGTACCAGGTAATATAATATACAGTACCAGTCAAAAGTTTGGACACACCTACTCATTCAAGTGTTTTTCTTTATTTTTACTATTTTCTACATTGTAGGATAATAGTGAAGACATCAAAACTATGAAATAACACACATGGAATCATGTAGTAACCAAAATAAAGTGTTTAAACAAATCAAAATATATTTTATATTTGAGATTCTTTAAAGTAGGCATCCTTTAAGTTGATGACAGCTTTGCACTCGCTTGGCATTCTCTCAACCAGCTTCATGAGGTAGTCACCTGGAATGCATTTCAATTCAAAATGTATTTGTGGAATTTCTTTCCTTCCTAATGCGTTTGAGCCAATCATTTGTGTTGTGTGGTATACAGAAGATAGCTCTATGTGGTAAACTACCAAGTCCATATTATGGCAAGAACAGCTCAAATAAGCAAAGAGAAACGACAGTCCATCATTACTTTATTAAGACATGAAAGTCAGCCAATCCGGAAAATGTCAGGAACTTTGGAAGTTTCTTCAACTGCAGTCCCAAAAACCATCAAGTGCTGTGATGAAACTGGCTCTGATGAGGACCGCTACAGGAAAGGAAGACCCAGTTACCTCTGCTGTGATGAAACTGGTTCTGATGAGGACCGCCACAGGAAAGGAAGACCCAGTTACCTCTGCTGTGATGTGATGAAACTGGCTCTGATGAGGACCACCACAGGAAAGGAAGACCCAGTTACCTCTGCTGTGATGAAACTGGTTCTGATGAGGACCGCCACAGGAAAGGAAGACCCAGTTACCTCTGCTGTGATGAAACTGGTTCTGATGAGGACCGCCACAGGAAAGGAAGACCCAGTTACCTCTGTTGTGATGAAACTGGTTCTGATGAGGACCGCCACAGGAAAGGAAGACCCAGTTACCTCTGCTGTGATGAAACTGGCTCTGATGAGGACCGCCACAGGAAAGGAAGACCCAGTTACCTCTGCTGTGATGAAACTGGTTCTGATGAGGACCGCCACAGGAAAGGAAGACCCAGTTACCTCTGCTGTGATGAAACTGGCTCTGATGAGGACCGCCACAGGAAAGGAAGGCCCAGTTACCTCTGCTGTGATGAAACTGGTTCTGATGAGGACCACCACAGGAAAGGAAGACCCAGTTAGTTACCTCTGCTGTGATGAAACTGGCTCTGATGAGGACCGCCACAGGAAAGGAAGACCCAGTTACCTCTGCTGTGATGAAACTGGTTCTGATGAGGACCGCCACAGGAAAGGAAGGCCCAGTTACCTCTGCTGTGATGAAACTGGTTCTGATGAGGACCGCCACAGGAAAGGAAGACCCAGTTACCTCTGCTGTGATGAAACTGGTTCTGATGAGGACCGCCACAGGAAAGGAAGACCCAGTTACCTCTGCTGTGATGAAACTGGTTCTGATGAGGACCGCCACAGGAAAGGAAGACCCAGTTACCTCTGCTGTGATGAAACTGGTTCTGATGAGGACCGCCACAGGAAAGGAAGACCCAGTTACCTCTGCTGTGATGAAACTGGTTCTGATGAGGACCGCCACAGGAAAGGAAGACCCAGTTACCTCTGCTGTGATGAAACTGGTTCTGATGAGGACCGCCACAGGAAAGGAAGACCCAGTTACCTCTGCTGTGATGAAACTGGCTCTGATGAGGACCGCCACAGGAAAGGAAGACCCAGATACCTCTGCTGTGATGAAACTGGTTCTGATGAGGACCACCACAGGAAAGGAAGACCCAGTTAGTTACCTCTGCTGTGATGAAACTGGCTCTGATGAGGACCGCCACAGGAAAGGAAGACCCAGTTACCTCTGCTGTGATGAAACTGGTTCTGATGAGGACCGCCACAGGAAAGGAAGGCCCAGTTACCTCTGCTGTGATGAAACTGGTTCTGATGAGGACCGCCACAGGAAAGGAAGACCCAGTTACCTCTGCTGTGATGAAACTGGTTCTGATGAGGACCGCCACAGGAAAGGAAGACCCAGTTACTTCTGCTGTGATGAAACTGGTTCTGATGAGGACCGCCACAGGAAAGGAAGACCCAGTTACCTCTGCTGTGATGAAACTGGTTCTGATGAGGACCGCCACAGGAAAGGAAGACCCAGTTACCTCTGCTGTGATGAAACTGGTTCTGATGAGGACCGCCACAGGAAAGGAAGACCCAGTTACCTCTGCTGTGATGAAACTGGTTCTGATGAGGACCGCCACAGGAAAGGAAGACCCAGTTACCTCTGCTGTGATGAAACTGGCTCTGATGAGGACCGCCACAGGAAAGGAAGACCCAGATACCTCTGCTGTGATGAAACTGGTTCTGATGAGGACCGCCACAGGAAAGGAAGACCCAGTTAGTTACCTCTGCTGTGATGAAACTGGTTCTGATGAGGACCGCCACAGGAAAGGAAGACCCAGTTAGTTACCTCTGCTGTGATGAAACTGGCTCTGATGAGGACCTCCACAGGAAAGAAAGGCCCAGTTACCTCTGCTGTGATGAAACTGGATCTGATGAGGACCACCACAGGAAAGGAAGACCCAGTTAGTTACCTTTGCTGTGATGAAACTGGTTCTGATGAGGACCGCCACAGGAAAGGAAGACCCAGTTACCTCTGCTGTGATGAAACTGGTTCTGATGAGGACCGCCACAGGAAAGGAAGACCCAGTTACCTCTGCTGTGATGAAACTGGTTCTGATGAGGACCGCCACAGGAAAGGAAGACCCAGTTACCTCTGCTGTGATGAAACTGGCTCTGATGAGGACCGCCACAGGAAAGGAAGACCCAGTTACCTCTGCTGTGATGAAACTGGTTCTGATGAGGACCGCCACAGGAAAGGAAGGCCCAGTTACCTCTGCTGTGATGAAACTGGTTCTGATGAGGACCGCCACAGGAAAGGAAGGCCCAGGTACCTCTGCTGTGATGAAACTGGCTCTGATGAGGACCGCCACAGGAAGGGAAGACCCAGTTACCTCTGCTGTGATGAAACTGGTTCTGATGAGGACCGCCACAGGAAAGGAAGACCCAGTTACCTCTGCTGTGATGAAACTGGCTCTGATGAGGACCGCCACAGGAAAGGAAGACCCAGTTACCTCTGCTGTGATATGATGAAACTGGTTCTGATGAGGACCGCCACAGGAAAGGAAGACCCAGTTAGTTACCTCTGCTGTGATGAAACTGGTTCTGATGAGGACCGCCACAGGAAAGGAAGACCCAGTTACCTCTGCTGTGATGAAACTGGCTCTGATGAGGACCGCCACAGGAAAGGAAGACCCAGTTAGTTACCTCTGCTGTGATGAAACTGGTTCTGATGAGGACCGCCACAGGAAAGGAAGACCCAGTTACCTCTGCTGTGATGAAACTGGTTCTGATGAGGACCACCACAGGAAAGGAAGACCCAGTTACCTTTGCTGTGATGAAACTGGTTCTGATGAGGACCGCCACAGGAAAGGAAGACCCAGTTACCTCTGATGTGATGTGATGAAACTGGTTCTGATGAGGACCGCCACAGGAAAGGAAGACCCAGTTACCTCTGCTGTGATGAAACTGGTTCTGATGAGGACCGCCACAGGAAAGGAAGACCCAGTTACCTCTACTGTGATGAAACTGGTTCTGATGAGGACCGCCACAGGAAAGGAAGACCCAGTTACCTCTGCTGTGATGAAACTGGTTCTGATGAGGACCGCCACAGGAAAGGAAGACCCAGTTAGTTACCTCTGCTGTGATGAAACTGGCTCTGATGAGGACCGCCACAGGAAAGGAAGACCCAGTTAGTTACCTCTGCTGTGATGAAACTGGCTCTGATGAGGACCGCCACAGGAAAGGAAGGCCCAGTTACCTCTGCTGTGATGAAACTGGTTCTGATGAGGACCGCCACAGGAAAGGAAGACCCAGTTACCTCTGCTGTGATGAAACTGGTTCTGATGAGGACCGCCACAGGAAAGGAAGACCCAGTTACCTTTGCTGTGATGAAACTGGTTCTGATGAGGACCGCCACAGGAAAGGAAGACCCAGTTACCTCTGCTTTGATGAAACTGGTTCTGATGAGGACCGCCACAGGAAAGGAAGACCCAGTTACCTCTGCTGTGATGAAACTGGCTCTGATGAGGACCGCCACAGGAAAGGAAGACCCAGTTACCTCTGCTGTGATGAAACTGGTTCTGATGAGGACCGCCACAGGAAAGGAAGGCCCAGTTACCTCTGCTGTGATGAAACTGGTTCTGATGAGGACCGCCACAGGAAAGGAAGGCCCAGTTACCTCTGCTGTGATGAAACTGGCTCTGATGAGGACCGCCACAGGAAAGGAAGACCCAGTTACCTCTGCTGTTATGAAACTGGTTCTGATGAGGACCGCCACAGGAAAGGAAGACCCAGTTACCTCTGCTGTGATGAAACTGGTTCTGATGAGGACCGCCACAGGAAAGGAAGACCCAGTTACCTCTGCTGTTATGAAACTGGTTCTGATGAGGACCGCCACAGGAAAGGAAGGCCCAGTTACCTCTGCTGTGATGAAACTGGTTCTGATGAGGACCGCCACAGGAAAGGAAGACCAAGTTACCTCTGATGTGATGAAACTGGTTCTGATGAGGACCGCCACAGGAAAGGAAGGCCCAGTTACCTCTGATGTGATGTGATGAAACTGGTTCTTATTTGGACCGCCACAGGAAAGGAAGACCCAGTTACCTCTGCTGTGATGAAACTGGTTCTGATGAGGACCGCCACAGGAAAGGAAGACCCAGTTACCTCTACTGTGATGAAACAGGTTCTGATGAGGACCGCCACAGGAAAGGAAGACCCAGTTAGTTACCTCTGCTGTGATGAAACTGGCTCTGATGAGGACCGCCACAGGAAAGGAAGGCCCAGTTACCTCTGCTGTGATGAAACTGGTTCTGATGAGGACCGCCACAGGAAAGGAAGACCCAGTTACCTCTGCTGTGATGAAACTGGTTCTGATGAGGACCACCACAGGAAAGGAAGACCCAGTTACCTTTGCTGTGATGAAACTGGTTCTGATGAGGACCGCCACAGGAAAGGAAGACCCAGTTACCTCTGATGTGATGTGATGAAACTGGTTCTGATGAGGACCGCCACAGGAAAGGAAGACCCAGTTACCTCTGCTGTGATGAAACTGGTTCTGATGAGGACCGCCACAGGAAAGGAAGACCCAGTTACCTCTACTGTGATGAAACTGGTTCTGATGAGGACCGCCACAGGAAAGGAAGACCCAGTTACCTCTGCTGTGATGAAACTGGTTCTGATGAGGACCGCCACAGGAAAGGAAGACCCAGTTAGTTACCTCTGCTGTGATGAAACTGGCTCTGATGAGGACCGCCACAGGAAAGGAAGACCCAGTTAGTTACCTCTGCTGTGATGAAACTGGCTCTGATGAGGACCGCCACAGGAAAGGAAGGCCCAGTTACCTCTGCTGTGATGAAACTGGTTCTGATGAGGACCGCCACAGGAAAGGAAGACCCAGTTACCTCTGCTGTGATGAAACTGGTTCTGATGAGGACCGCCACAGGAAAGGAAGACCCAGTTACCTTTGCTGTGATGAAACTGGTTCTGATGAGGACCGCCACAGGAAAGGAAGACCCAGTTACCTCTGCTGTGATGAAACTGGTTCTGATGAGGACCGCCACAGGAAAGGAAGACCCAGTTACCTCTGCTGTGATGAAACTGGCTCTGATGAGGACCGCCACAGGAAAGGAAGACCCAGTTACCTCTGCTGTGATGAAACTGGTTCTGATGAGGACCGCCACAGGAAAGGAAGGCCCAGTTACCTCTGCTGTGATGAAACTGGTTCTGATGAGGACCGCCACAGGAAAGGAAGGCCCAGTTACCTCTGCTGTGATGAAACTGGCTCTGATGAGGACCGCCACAGGAAAGGAAGACCCAGTTACCTCTGCTGTTATGAAACTGGTTCTGATGAGGACCGCCACAGGAAAGGAAGACCCAGTTACCTCTGCTGTGATGAAACTGGTTCTGATGAGGACCGCCACAGGAAAGGAAGACCCAGTTACCTCTGCTGTTATGAAACTGGTTCTGATGAGGACCGCCACAGGAAAGGAAGGCCCAGTTACCTCTGCTGTGATGAAACTGGTTCTGATGAGGACCGCCACAGGAAAGGAAGACCAAGTTACCTCTGATGTGATGAAACTGGTTCTGATGAGGACCGCCACATGAAAGGAAGGCCCAGTTACCTCTGCTGTGATGAAACTGGTTCTGATGAGGACCGCCACAGGAAAGGAAGACCCAGTTACCTCTGCTGTGATGAAACTGGTTCTGATGAGGACCGCCACAGGAAAGGAAGACCCAGTTACCTTTGCTGTGATGAAACTGGTTCTGATGAGGACCGCCACAGGAAAGGAAGACCCAGTTACCTCTGCTGTGATGAAACTGGTTCTGATGAGGACCGCCACAGGAAAGGAAGACCCAGTTACCTCTGCTGTGATGAAACTGGCTCTGATGAGGACCGCCACAGGAAAGGAAGACCCAGTTACCTCTGCTGTGATGAAACTGGTTCTGATGAGGACCGCCACAGGAAAGGAAGGCCCAGTTACCTCTGCTGTGATGAAACTGGTTCTGATGAGGACCGCCACAGGAAAGGAAGGCCCAGTTACCTCTGCTGTGATGAAACTGGCTCTGATGAGGACCGCCACAGGAAAGGAAGGCCCAGTTACCTCTGCTGTGATGAAACTGGTTCTGATGAGGACCGCCACAGGAAAGGAAGGCCCAGTTACCTCTGCTGTGATGAAACTGGCTCTGATGAGGACCGCCACAGGAAAGGAAGGCCCAGTTACCTCTGCTGTGATGAAACTGGTTCTGATGAGGACCGCCACAGGAAAGGAAGACCCAGTTACCTCTGCTGTGATGAAACTGGTTCTGATGAGGACCGCCACAGGAAAGGAAGACCCAGTTACCTTTGCTGTGATGAAACTGGTTCTGATGAGGACCGCCACAGGAAAGGAAGGCCCAGTTACCTCTGCTGTGATGAAACTGGTTCTGATGAGGACCGCCACAGGAAAGGAAGACCCAGTTACCTCTGCTGTGATGAAACTGGCTCTGATGAGGACCGCCACAGGAAAGGAAGACCCAGTTACCTTTGCTGTGATGAAACTGGTTCTGATGAGGACCGCCACAGGAAAGGAAGGCCCAGTTACCTCTGCTGTGATGAAACTGGTTCTGATGAGGACCGCCACAGGAAAGGAAGACCCAGTTACCTCTGCTGTGATGAAACTGGCTCTGATGAGGACCGCCACAGGAAAGGAAGACCCAGTTACCTCTGCTGTGATGAAACAGGTTCTGATGAGGACCGCCACAGGAAAGGAAGGCCCAGTTACCTCTGCTGTGATGAAACTGGTTCTGATGAGGACCGCCACAGGAAAGGAAGGCCCAGTTACCTCTGCTGTGATGAAACTGGCTCTGATGAGGACCGCCACAGGAAAGGAAGGCCCAGTTACCTCTGCTGTGATGAAACTGGTTCTGATGAGGACCGCCACAGGAAAGGAAGACCCAGTTACCTCTGCTGTGATGAAACTGGTTCTGATGAGGACCGCCACAGGAAAGGAAGACCCAGTTACCTTTGCTGTGATGAAACTGGTTCTGATGAGGACCGCCACAGGAAAGGAAGGCCCAGTTACCTCTGCTGTGATGAAACTGGTTCTGATGAGGACCGCCACAGGAAAGGAAGACCCAGTTACCTCTGCTGTGATGAAACTGGCTCTGATGAGGACCGCCACAGGAAAGGAAGACCCAGTTACCTCTGCTGTGATGAAACTGGTTCTGATGAGGACCGCCACAGGAAAGGAAGGCCCAGTTACCTCTGCTGTGATGAAACTGGTTCTGATGAGGACCGCCACAGGAAAGGAAGGCCCAGTTACCTCTGCTGTGATGAAACTGGCTCTGATGAGGACCGCCACAGGAAAGGAAGACCCAGTTACCTCTGCTGTTATGAAACTGGTTCTGATGAGGACCGCCACAGGAAAGGAAGACCCAGTTACCTCTGCTGTGATGAAACTGGTTCTGATGAGGACCGCCACAGGAAAGGAAGACCCAGTTACCTCTGCTGTTATGAAACTGGTTCTGATGAGGACCGCCACAGGAAAGGAAGGCCCAGTTACCTCTGCTGTGATGAAACTGGTTCTGATGAGGACCGCCACAGGAAAGGAAGACCAAGTTACCTCTGATGTGATGAAACTGGTTCTGATGAGGACCGCCACAGGAAAGGAAGACCCAGTTACCTCTGCTGTGATGAAACTGGTTCTGATGAGGACCGCCACAGGAAAGGAAGACCCAGTTACCTCTGCTGTGATGAAACTGGCTCTGATGAGGACCGCCACAGGAAAGGAAGACCCAGTTACCTCTGCTGTGATGTGATGAAACTGGTTCTGATGAGGACCGCCACAGGAAAGGAAGACCCAGTTACCTCTGCTGTGATGAAACTGGTTCTGATGAGGACCGCCACAGGAAAGGAAGACCCAGTTACCTCTGCTGTGATGAAACTGGTTCTGATGAGGACCGCCACAGGAAAGGAAGACCCAGTTACCTCTGCTGTGATGAAACTGGTTCTGATGAGGACCGCCACAGGAAAGGAAGACCCAGTTACCTCTGCTGTGATGAAACTGGTTCTGATGAGGACCGCCACAGGAAAGGAAGACCCAGTTACCTCTGCTGTGATGAAACTGGTTCTAATGAGGACCGCCACAGTAAAGGAAGACCCAGTTACCTCTGCTGTGATGAAACTGGTTCTGATGAGGACCGCCACAGGAAAGGAAGACCCAGTTACCTCTACTGTGATGTGATGAAACTGGTTCTGATGAGGACCGCCACAGGAAAGGAAGACCCAGTTACCTCTGCTGTGATGAAACTGGTTCTGATGAGGACAGCCACAGGAAGGGAAGACCCAGTTACCTTTGCTGTGATGAAACTGGTTCTGATGAGGACCGCCACAGGAAAGGAAGACCCAGTTACCTCTGCTGTGATGAAACTGGTTCTGATGAGGACCGCCACAGGAAAGGAAGACCCAGTTACCTCTGCTGTGATGAAACTGGTTCTGATGAGGACCGCCACAGGAAAGGAAGACCCAGTTACCTCTGCTGTGATGTGATGAAACTGGCTCTGATGAGGACCGCCACAGGAAAGGAAGGCCCAGTTACCTCTGCTGTGATGTGATGAAACTGGTTCTGATGAGGACCGCCACAGGAAAGGAAGACCCACATACCTCTGCTGTGATGAAACTGGTTCTGATGAGGACCGCCACAGGAAAGGAAGACCCAGTTACCTCTGCTGTGATGAAACTGGTTCTGATGAGGACCGCCACAGGAAAGGAAGACCCAGTTACCTCTGCTGTGATGAAACTGGCTCTGATGAGGACCGCCACAGGAAAGGAAGACCCAGTTACCTCTGCTGTGATATGATGAAACTGGTTCTGATGAGGACCGCCACAGGAAAGGAAGACCCAGTTAGTTACCTCTGCTGTGATGAAACTGGTTCTGATGAGGACCGCCACAGGAAAGGAAGACCCAGTTACCTCTGCTGTGATGAAACTGGCTCTGATGAGGACCGCCACAGGAAAGGAAGACCCAGTTAGTTACCTCTGCTGTGATGAAACTGGTTCTGATGAGGACCGCCACAGGAAAGGAAGACCCAGTTACCTCTGCTGTGATGAAACTGGTTCTGATGAGGACCACCACAGGAAAGGAAGACCCAGTTACCTCTGATGTGATGTGATGAAACTGGTTCTGATTTGGACCGCCACAGGAAAGGAAGACCCAGTTACCTCTGCTGTGATGAAACTGGTTCTGATGAGGACCGCCACAGGAAAGGAAGACCCAGTTACCTCTACTGTGATGAAACAGGTTCTGATGAGGACCGCCACAGGAAAGGAAGACCCAGTTAGTTACCTCTGCTGTGATGAAACTGGCTCTGATGAGGACCGCCACAGGAAAGGAAGGCCCAGTTACCTCTGCTGTGATGAAACTGGTTCTGATGAGGACCGCCACAGGAAAGGAAGACCCAGTTACCTCTGCTGTGATGAAACTGGTTCTGATGAGGACCACCACAGGAAAGGAAGACCCAGTTACCTTTGCTGTGATGAAACTGGTTCTGATGAGGACCGCCACAGGAAAGGAAGACCCAGTTACCTCTGATGTGATGTGATGAAACTGGTTCTGATGAGGACCGCCACAGGAAAGGAAGACCCAGTTACCTCTGCTGTGATGAAACTGGTTCTGATGAGGACCGCCACAGGAAAGGAAGACCCAGTTACCTCTACTGTGATGAAACTGGTTCTGATGAGGACCGCCACAGGAAAGGAAGACCCAGTTACCTCTGCTGTGATGAAACTGGTTCTGATGAGGACCGCCACAGGAAAGGAAGACCCAGTTAGTTACCTCTGCTGTGATGAAACTGGCTCTGATGAGGACCGCCACAGGAAAGGAAGACCCAGTTAGTTACCTCTGCTGTGATGAAACTGGCTCTGATGAGGACCGCCACAGGAAAGGAAGGCCCAGTTACCTCTGCTGTGATGAAACTGGTTCTGATGAGGACCGCCACAGGAAAGGAAGACCCAGTTACCTCTGCTGTGATGAAACTGGTTCTGATGAGGACCGCCACAGGAAAGGAAGGCCCAGTTACCTCTGCTGTGATGAAACTGGCTCTGATGAGGACCGCCACAGGAAAGGAAGACCCAGTTACCTCTGCTGTTATGAAACTGGTTCTGATGAGGACCGCCACAGGAAAGGAAGACCCAGTTACCTCTGCTGTGATGAAACTGGTTCTGATGAGGACCGCCACAGGAAAGGAAGACCCAGTTACCTCTGCTGTTATGAAACTGGTTCTGATGAGGACCGCCACAGGAAAGGAAGGCCCAGTTACCTCTGCTGTGATGAAACTGGTTCTGATGAGGACCGCCACAGGAAAGGAAGACCAAGTTACCTCTGATGTGATGAAACTGGTTCTGATGAGGACCGCCACAGGAAAGGAAGGCCCAGTTACCTCTGCTGTGATGAAACTGGTTCTGATGAGGACCGCCACAGGAAAGGAAGACCCAGTTACCTCTGCTGTGATGAAACTGGTTCTGATGAGGACCGCCACAGGAAAGGAAGACCCAGTTACCTTTGCTGTGATGAAACTGGTTCTGATGAGGACCGCCACAGGAAAGGAAGACCCAGTTACCTCTGCTGTGATGAAACTGGTTCTGATGAGGACCGCCACAGGAAAGGAAGACCCAGTTACCTCTGCTGTGATGAAACTGGCTCTGATGAGGACCGCCACAGGAAAGGAAGACCCAGTTACCTCTGCTGTGATGAAACTGGTTCTGATGAGGACCGCCACAGGAAAGGAAGGCCCAGTTACCTCTGCTGTGATGAAACTGGTTCTGATGAGGACCGCCACAGGAAAGGAAGGCCCAGTTACCTCTGCTGTGATGAAACTGGCTCTGATGAGGACCGCCACAGGAAAGGAAGGCCCAGTTACCTCTGCTGTGATGAAACTGGTTCTGATGAGGACCGCCACAGGAAAGGAAGACCCAGTTACCTCTGCTGTGATGAAACTGGTTCTGATGAGGACCGCCACAGGAAAGGAAGACCCAGTTACCTTTGCTGTGATGAAACTGGTTCTGATGAGGACCGCCACAGGAAAGGAAGGCCCAGTTACCTCTGCTGTGATGAAACTGGTTCTGATGAGGACCGCCACAGGAAAGGAAGACCCAGTTACCTCTGCTGTGATGAAACTGGCTCTGATGAGGACCGCCACAGGAAAGGAAGACCCAGTTACCTTTGCTGTGATGAAACTGGTTCTGATGAGGACCGCCACAGGAAAGGAAGGCCCAGTTACCTCTGCTGTGATGAAACTGGTTCTGATGAGGACCGCCACAGGAAAGGAAGACCCAGTTACCTCTGCTGTGATGAAACTGGCTCTGATGAGGACCGCCACAGGAAAGGAAGACCCAGTTACCTCTGCTGTTATGAAACTGGTTCTGATGAGGACCGCCACAGGAAAGGAAGACCCAGTTACCTCTGCTGTGATGAAACTGGTTCTGATGAGGACCGCCACAGGAAAGGAAGACCCAGTTACCTCTGCTGTTATGAAACTGGTTCTGATGAGGACCGCCACAGGAAAGGAAGGCCCAGTTACCTCTGCTGTGATGAAACTGGTTCTGATGAGGACCGCCACAGGAAAGGAAGACCAAGTTACCTCTGATGTGATGAAACTGGTTCTGATGAGGACCGCCACAGGAAAGGAAGACCCAGTTACCTCTGCTGTGATGAAACTGGTTCTGATGAGGACCGCCACAGGAAAGGAAGACCCAGTTACCTCTGCTGTGATGAAACTGGCTCTGATGAGGACCGCCACAGGAAAGGAAGACCCAGTTACCTCTGCTGTGATGTGATGAAACTGGTTCTGATGAGGACCGCCACAGGAAAGGAAGACCCAGTTACCTCTGCTGTGATGAAACTGGTTCTGATGAGGACCGCCACAGGAAAGGAAGACCCAGTTACCTCTGCTGTGATGAAACTGGTTCTGATGAGGACCGCCACAGGAAAGGAAGACCCAGTTACCTCTGCTGTGATGAAACTGGTTCTGATGAGGACCGCCACAGGAAAGGAAGACCCAGTTACCTCTGCTGTGATGAAACTGGTTCTGATGAGGACCGCCACAGGAAAGGAAGACCCAGTTACCTCTGCTGTGATGAAACTGGTTCTAATGAGGACCGCCACAGTAAAGGAAGACCCAGTTACCTCTGCTGTGATGAAACTGGTTCTGATGAGGACCGCCACAGGAAAGGAAGACCCAGTTACCTCTACTGTGATGTGATGAAACTGGTTCTGATGAGGACCGCCACAGGAAAGGAAGACCCAGTTACCTCTGCTGTGATGAAACTGGTTCTGATGAGGACAGCCACAGGAAGGGAAGACCCAGTTACCTTTGCTGTGATGAAACTGGTTCTGATGAGGACCGCCACAGGAAAGGAAGACCCAGTTACCTCTGCTGTGATGAAACTGGTTCTGATGAGGACCGCCACAGGAAAGGAAGACCCAGTTACCTCTGCTGTGATGAAACTGGTTCTGATGAGGACCGCCACAGGAAAGGAAGACCCAGTTACCTCTGCTGTGATGTGATGAAACTGGCTCTGATGAGGACCGCCACAGGAAAGGAAGGCCCAGTTACCTCTGCTGTGATGTGATGAAACTGGTTCTGATGAGGACCGCCACAGGAAAGGAAGACCCACATACCTCTGCTGTGATGAAACTGGTTCTGATGAGGACCGCCACAGGAAAGGAAGACCCAGTTACCTCTGCTGTGATGAAACTGGTTCTGATGAGGACCGCCACAGGAAAGGAAGACCCAGTTACCTCTGCTGTGATGAAACTGGCTCTGATGAGGACCGCCACAGGAAAGGAAGACCCAGTTACCTCTGCTGTGATATGATGAAACTGGTTCTGATGAGGACCGCCACAGGAAAGGAAGACCCAGTTAGTTACCTCTGCTGTGATGAAACTGGTTCTGATGAGGACCGCCACAGGAAAGGAAGACCCAGTTACCTCTGCTGTGATGAAACTGGCTCTGATGAGGACCGCCACAGGAAAGGAAGACCCAGTTAGTTACCTCTGCTGTGATGAAACTGGTTCTGATGAGGACCGCCACAGGAAAGGAAGACCCAGTTACCTCTGCTGTGATGAAACTGGTTCTGATGAGGACCACCACAGGAAAGGAAGACCCAGTTACCTCTGATGTGATGTGATGAAACTGGTTCTGATTTGGACCGCCACAGGAAAGGAAGACCCAGTTACCTCTGCTGTGATGAAACTGGTTCTGATGAGGACCGCCACAGGAAAGGAAGACCCAGTTACCTCTACTGTGATGAAACAGGTTCTGATGAGGACCGCCACAGGAAAGGAAGACCCAGTTAGTTACCTCTGCTGTGATGAAACTGGCTCTGATGAGGACCGCCACAGGAAAGGAAGGCCCAGTTACCTCTGCTGTGATGAAACTGGTTCTGATGAGGACCGCCACAGGAAAGGAAGACCCAGTTACCTCTGCTGTGATGAAACTGGTTCTGATGAGGACCACCACAGGAAAGGAAGACCCAGTTACCTTTGCTGTGATGAAACTGGTTCTGATGAGGACCGCCACAGGAAAGGAAGACCCAGTTACCTCTGATGTGATGTGATGAAACTGGTTCTGATGAGGACCGCCACAGGAAAGGAAGACCCAGTTACCTCTGCTGTGATGAAACTGGTTCTGATGAGGACCGCCACAGGAAAGGAAGACCCAGTTACCTCTACTGTGATGAAACTGGTTCTGATGAGGACCGCCACAGGAAAGGAAGACCCAGTTACCTCTGCTGTGATGAAACTGGTTCTGATGAGGACCGCCACAGGAAAGGAAGACCCAGTTAGTTACCTCTGCTGTGATGAAACTGGCTCTGATGAGGACCGCCACAGGAAAGGAAGACCCAGTTAGTTACCTCTGCTGTGATGAAACTGGCTCTGATGAGGACCGCCACAGGAAAGGAAGGCCCAGTTACCTCTGCTGTGATGAAACTGGTTCTGATGAGGACCGCCACAGGAAAGGAAGACCCAGTTACCTCTGCTGTGATGAAACTGGTTCTGATGAGGACCGCCACAGGAAAGGAAGACCCAGTTACCTTTGCTGTGATGAAACTGGTTCTGATGAGGACCGCCACAGGAAAGGAAGACCCAGTTACCTCTGCTGTGATGAAACTGGTTCTGATGAGGACCGCCACAGGAAAGGAAGACCCAGTTACCTCTGCTGTGATGAAACTGGCTCTGATGAGGACCGCCACAGGAAAGGAAGACCCAGTTACCTCTGCTGTGATGAAACTGGTTCTGATGAGGACCGCCACAGGAAAGGAAGGCCCAGTTACCTCTGCTGTGATGAAACTGGTTCTGATGAGGACCGCCACAGGAAAGGAAGGCCCAGTTACCTCTGCTGTGATGAAACTGGATCTGATGAGGACCGCCACAGGAAAGGAAGACCCAGTTACCTCTGCTGTTATGAAACTGGTTCTGATGAGGACCGCCACAGGAAAGGAAGACCCAGTTACCTCTGCTGTGATGAAACTGGTTCTGATGAGGACCGCCACAGGAAAGGAAGACCCAGTTACCTCTGCTGTTATGAAACTGGTTCTGATGAGGACCGCCACAGGAAAGGAAGGCCCAGTTACCTCTGCTGTGATGAAACTGGTTCTGATGAGGACCGCCACAGGAAAGGAAGACCAAGTTACCTCTGATGTGATGAAACTGGTTCTGATGAGGACCGCCACAGGAAAGGAAGGCCCAGTTACCTCTGATGTGATGTGATGAAACTGGTTCTGATTTGGACCGCCACAGGAAAGGAAGACCCAGTTACCTCTGCTGTGATGAAACTGGTTCTGATGAGGACCGCCACAGGAAAGGAAGACCCAGTTACCTCTATTGTGATGAAACAGGTTCTGATGAGGACCGCCACAGGAAAGGAAGACCCAGTTAGTTACCTCTGCTGTGATGAAACTGGCTCTGATGAGGACCGCCACAGGAAAGGAAGGCCCAGTTACCTCTGCTGTGATGAAACTGGTTCTGATGAGGACCGCCACAGGAAAGGAAGACCCAGTTACCTCTGCTGTGATGAAACTGGTTCTGATGAGGACCACCACAGGAAAGGAAGACCCAGTTACCTTTGCTGTGATGAAACTGGTTCTGATGAGGACCGCCACAGGAAAGGAAGACCCAGTTACCTCTGATGTGATGTGATGAAACTGGTTCTGATGAGGACCGCCACAGGAAAGGAAGACCCAGTTACCTCTGCTGTGATGAAACTGGTTCTGATGAGGACCGCCACAGGAAAGGAAGACCCAGTTACCTCTACTGTGATGAAACTGGTTCTGATGAGGACCGCCACAGGAAAGGAAGACCCAGTTACCTCTGCTGTGATGAAACTGGTTCTGATGAGGACCGCCACAGGAAAGGAAGACCCAGTTAGTTACCTCTGCTGTGATGAAACTGGCTCTGATGAGGACCGCCACAGGAAAGGAAGACCCAGTTAGTTACCTCTGCTGTGATGAAACTGGCTCTGATGAGGACCGCCACAGGAAAGGAAGGCCCAGTTACCTCTGCTGTGATGAAACTGGTTCTGATGAGGACCGCCACAGGAAAGGAAGACCCAGTTACCTCTGCTGTGATGAAACTGGTTCTGATGAGGACCGCCACAGGAAAGGAAGACCCAGTTACCTTTGCTGTGATGAAACTGGTTCTGATGAGGACCGCCACAGGAAAGGAAGACCCAGTTACCTCTGCTGTGATGAAACTGGTTCTGATGAGGACCGCCACAGGAAAGGAAGACCCAGTTACCTCTGCTGTGATGAAACTGGCTCTGATGAGGACCGCCACAGGAAAGGAAGACCCAGTTACCTCTGCTGTGATGAAACTGGTTCTGATGAGGACCGCCACAGGAAAGGAAGGCCCAGTTACCTCTGCTGTGATGAAACTGGTTCTGATGAGGACCGCCACAGGAAAGGAAGGCCCAGTTACCTCTGCTGTGATGAAACTGGCTCTGATGAGGACCGCCACAGGAAAGGAAGACCCAGTTACCTCTGCTGTTATGAAACTGGTTCTGATGAGGACCGCCACAGGAAAGGAAGACCCAGTTACCTCTGCTGTGATGAAACTGGTTCTGATGAGGACCGCCACAGGAAAGGAAGACCCAGTTACCTCTGCTGTTATGAAACTGGTTCTGATGAGGACCGCCACAGGAAAGGAAGGCCCAGTTACCTCTGCTGTGATGAAACTGGTTCTGATGAGGACCGCCACAGGAAAGGAAGACCAAGTTACCTCTGATGTGATGAAACTGGTTCTGATGAGGACCGCCACAGGAAAGGAAGGCCCAGTTACCTCTGCTGTGATGAAACTGGTTCTGATGAGGACCGCCACAGGAAAGGAAGACCCAGTTACCTCTGCTGTGATGAAACTGGTTCTGATGAGGACCGCCACAGGAAAGGAAGACCCAGTTACCTTTGCTGTGATGAAACTGGTTCTGATGAGGACCGCCACAGGAAAGGAAGACCCAGTTACCTCTGCTGTGATGAAACTGGTTCTGATGAGGACCGCCACAGGAAAGGAAGACCCAGTTACCTCTGCTGTGATGAAACTGGCTCTGATGAGGACCGCCACAGGAAAGGAAGACCCAGTTACCTCTGCTGTGATGAAACTGGTTCTGATGAGGACCGCCACAGGAAAGGAAGGCCCAGTTACCTCTGCTGTGATGAAACTGGTTCTGATGAGGACCGCCACAGGAAAGGAAGGCCCAGTAACCTCTGCTGTGATGAAACTGGCTCTGATGAGGACCGCCACAGGAAAGGAAGGCCCAGTTACCTCTGCTGTGATGAAACTGGTTCTGATGAGGACCGCCACAGGAAAGGAAGACCCAGTTACCTCTGCTGTGATGAAACTGGTTCTGATGAGGACCGCCACAGGAAAGGAAGACCCAGTTACCTTTGCTGTGATGAAACTGGTTCTGATGAGGACCGCCACAGGAAAGGAAGGCCCAGTTACCTCTGCTGTGATGAAACTGGTTCTGATGAGGACCGCCACAGGAAAGGAAGACCCAGTTACCTCTGCTGTGATGAAACTGGCTCTGATGAGGACCGCCACAGGAAAGGAAGACCCAGTTACCTTTGCTGTGATGAAACTGGTTCTGATGAGGACCGCCACAGGAAAGGAAGGCCCAGTTACCTCTGCTGTGATGAAACTGGTTCTGATGAGGACCGCCACAGGAAAGGAAGACCCAGTTACCTCTGCTGTGATGAAACTGGCTCTGATGAGGACCGCCACAGGAAAGGAAGACCCAGTTACCTCTGCTGTGATGAAACTGGTTCTGATGAGGACCGCCACAGGAAAGGAAGGCCCAGTTACCTCTGCTGTGATGAAACTGGTTCTGATGAGGACCGCCACAGGAAAGGAAGGCCCAGTTACCTCTGCTGTGATGAAACTGGCTCTGATGAGGACCGCCACAGGAAAGGAAGGCCCAGTTACCTCTGCTGTGATGAAACTGGTTCTGATGAGGACCGCCACAGGAAAGGAAGACCCAGTTACCTCTGCTGTGATGAAACTGGTTCTGATGAGGACCGCCACAGGAAAGGAAGACCCAGTTACCTTTGCTGTGATGAAACTGGTTCTGATGAGGACCGCCACAGGAAAGGAAGACCCAGTTACCTCTGCTGTGATGAAACTGGTTCTGATGAGGACCGCCACAGGAAAGGAAGACCCAGTTACCTCTGCTGTGATGAAACTGGCTCTGATGAGGACCGCCACAGGAAAGGAAGACCCAGTTACCTCTGCTGTGATGAAACTGGTTCTGATGAGGACCGCCACAGGAAAGGAAGGCCCAGTTACCTCTGCTGTGATGAAACTGGTTCTGATGAGGACCGCCACAGGAAAGGAAGGCCCAGTTACCTCTGCTGTGATGAAACTGGCTCTGATGAGGACCGCCACAGGAAAGGAAGACCCAGTTACCTCTGCTGTTATGAAACTGGTTCTGATGAGGACCGCCACAGGAAAGGAAGACCCAGTTACCTCTGCTGTGATGAAACTGGTTCTGATGAGGACCGCCACAGGAAAGGAAGACCCAGTTACCTCTGCTGTTATGAAACTGGTTCTGATGAGGACCGCCACAGGAAAGGAAGGCCCAGTTACCTCTGCTGTGATGAAACTGGTTCTGATGAGGACCGCCACAGGAAAGGAAGACCAAGTTACCTCTGATGTGATGAAACTGGTTCTGATGAGGACCGCCACAGGAAAGGAAGACCCAGTTACCTCTGCTGTGATGAAACTGGTTCTGATGAGGACCGCCACAGGAAAGGAAGACCCAGTTACCTCTGCTGTGATGAAACTGGTTCTGATGAGGACCGCCACAGGAAAGGAAGACCCAGTTACCTCTGCTGTGATGAAACTGGTTCTGATGAGGACCGCCACAGGAAAGGAAGACCCAGTTACCTCTGCTGTGATGAAACTGGTTCTGATGAGGACCGCCACAGGAAAGGAAGACCCAGTTACCTCTGCTGTGATGAAACTGGTTCTAATGAGGACCGCCACAGTAAAGGAAGACCCAGTTACCTCTGCTGTGATGAAACTGGTTCTGATGAGGACCGCCACAGGAAAGGAAGACCCAGTTACCTCTACTGTGATGTGATGAAACTGGTTCTGATGAGGACCGCCACAGGAAAGGAAGACCCAGTTACCTCTGCTGTGATGAAACTGGTTCTGATGAGGACCGCCACAGGAAGGGAAGACCCAGTTACCTTTGCTGTGATGAAACTGGTTCTGATGAGGACCGCCACAGGAAAGGAAGACCCAGTTACCTCTGCTGTGATGAAACTGGTTCTGATGAGGACCGCCACAGGAAAGGAAGACCCAGTTACCTCTGCTGTGATGAAACTGGTTCTGATGAGGACCGCCACAGGAAAGGAAGACCCAGTTACCTCTGCTGTGATGTGATGAAACTGGCTCTGATGAGGACCGCCACAGGAAAGGAAGGCCCAGTTACCTCTGCTGTGATGTGATGAAACTGGTTCTGATGAGGACCGCCACAGGAAAGGAAGACCCACATACCTCTGCTGTGATGAAACTGGTTCTGATGAGGACCGCCACAGGAAAGGAAGACCCAGTTACCTCTGCTGTGATGAAACTGGTTCTGATGAGGACCGCCACAGGAAAGGAAGACCCAGTTACCTCTGCTGTGATGAAACTGGCTCTGATGAGGACCGCCACAGGAAAGGGAGACCCAGAGGTACCTCTTCTGCAGAGGATAAGTTCATTAGAGTTACCTGCCTCAAAAATCAGTTTATTAAAGTATATATATGTATATTTATAGATGTATGTGGTTTCACTGAGAAGAAGATTTATTTGCCTTCAAACAGGCCTGTAGAGGGGGAGGGGTGAGGGAAGGGAGGGGAGGAATGTCAAACATCAAGGGCTTTTAAACCCTTCACCCACCCGCCCCCCCCCCCCCCCCCCCCACCCCCCCACCCCACTCCACCCCCACACCACCCGCCCCTCCCACCTTGACATGATCTAGTCAGATGTTAAACACATCCCAATCACATGACCCTCTCCAGTACACTATCGCTAACAATAACCAAAACACCCTGACATGGAGACATGGGTTGACTCTCAAATGGCATCCTATTCTATTCATTCAGCACTACTTTTGACCCGGGTATATAGTACTCTGGTCTAAAGTAGTGCACTACATAGGGAATAAGGGAGTCATTTGGGGAGTAGCCCGTGAGACATGGATCCCAGTGGAGTGGTTTTGATTAACCATCCAGGTCTGGTCTGCAGGTTTCACTCTGAATGTTGTTCTGGAGGCAGCTCTGTGGATCACTAGCTGGTACAGCTACAAAGTCATACAATCGGATTTGAAACCTAACCCTAACCTTAACCTTAACCCTAATCCTAAACCTAACCCTAACCCTAACCCTAACCCTAACCCTAACCCTAACCCTAACCTTAACCTTAACCCTAATCCTAAACCTAACCATAACCCTAACCCTAAACCTAACCCTAACCATAACCCTAAACCTAACCTTAACGCTAATCCTAATCTTAACCCTAACCCTAATCCTAAACCTAACCATAACCCTAACCCTAAACCTAACCATAACCCTAACCCTAATCCTAAACCTAACCTTAACCCTAAACCTAACCTTAACCCTAACCCTAATCCCAAACCTAACCTTAACCCTAACCCTAATCCTAAACCTAACCTTAACCCTAACCCTAATCCCAAACCTAACCTTAACCCTAATCCCAAACCTAACCTTAACCCTAATCCCAAACCTAACCTTAACCTTAACCCTAACCCTAAACCTAATCTTAACCCTAATCCTAATCCCAAACCTAACCCTAACCCTAATCCTAATCCCAAACCTAACCCTAACCTTAATCCTAATCCCAAACCTAACCGTAACCCTAACCCTAATCCCAAACCTAACCCTAATCCTAATCCTAATCCCAAACCTAACCGTAATCCTAATCCTAATCCCAAACCTAACCTTAACCTTAACCCTAAACCTAATCTTAACCCTAACCCTAACCCTAATCCTAACCCTAATCTTAAACCTAATCCTAATCCCAAACCTAACCGTAACCCTACACTCTTAGATAAAAATGTGCTATATAGAACATAAAAGGGTACTTCTGCTGTCCCCATCGGAGAACCCTTTGAATAACCCAAAGAGGGTTCTACGTGGAACTCAAAAGGGTTCTACCAGGAACCAAAAAGGATTTTCCTGCCTGCCTACTCCCTCCCTCCCTCCCTCCCTCCCTCCCTCCCTCCCTGCCACCCTGCTCCCTCCCTCCCTCCCTCCCTCCCTCCCTCCCTCCCTCCCTCCCTCCCTCCCTCCCTCCCTCCCTCCCTGCATGCCTACTACCTCCCTCCCTCCCTGCCTGCTCCCTCCCTCCCTCCCTGCCTGCTCCCTCCCTCCCTCCCTCCCTGCCTGCCTGCTACCACCCTGCCTGCTACCACCCTGCCTGCTACCACCCTGCCTGCTACCACCCAGCCTGCTCCCTCCCTCCCTCCCTGCCTGCCTGCCTGCTACCACCCTGCCTGCTACCACCCAGCCTGCTCCCTCCCTCCCTCCCTCCCTCCCTCCCTGCCTGCCTACTACCTCCCTCCCTCCCTCCCTCCCTCCCTCCCTCCCTCCCTACCTACCTACCTCCCTCCCTCCCTCCCTCCCTCCCTGCCACCCTGCTCCCTCCCTCCCTCCCTCCCTCCCTCCCTCCCTCCCTCCCTCCCTCCCTGCATGCCTACTACCTCCCTCCCTCCCTGCCTGCTCCCTCCCTCCCTCCCTGCCTGCTCCCTCCCTCCCTCCCTCCCTCCCTGCCTGCCTGCTACCACCCTGCCTGCTACCACCCTGCCTGCTACCACCCTGCCTGCTACCACCCAGCCTGCTCCCTCCCTCCCTCCCTCCCTGCCCGCCTGCCTGCTACCACCCTGCCTGCTACCACCCAGCCTGCTCCCTCCCTCCCTCCCTCCCTCCCTGCCTGCCTACTACCTCCCTCCCTCCCTGCCTGCTCCCTCCCTCCCTGCCTGCCTGCTCCCTCCCTCCCTCCCTGCCTACCTGCTACCACCCTGCCTGCTCCCTCCCTCCCTCCCTGCCTGCCTACTACCTCCCTCCCTCCCTCCCTTCCTGCTCCCTCCCTCCCTGCCTGCCTGCTCCCTCCCTCCCTGCCTGCCTGCCTGCTACCACCCTGCCTGCTACCACCCAGCCTGCTCCCTCCCTCCCTCCCTCCCTGCCTGCCTACTACCTCCCTCCCTGCCTGCCTGCTCCCTCCCTCCCTCCCTCCCTCCCTCCCTCCCTCCCTCCCTCCCTCCCTCCCTCCCTCCCTCCCTCCCTCCCTCCCTCCCTGCCTGCTCCCTCCCTCCCTCCCTCCCTCCCTCCCTGCCTCCCTCCCTCCCTCCCTCCCGCCCTCCCTCCCTCCCTCCCTCCCTCCCTGCTACCACCCTGCTTGCTCCATCCATCCCTGCTCCATCCCTCCACCCATCCCTGCTCCATCCCTGCCTACATTCCTGATCCATACCTTTCCCTCCCCTCACTTTGCACCTATATATACTTCCTTCTCGCATCAATGCGCTCTCCTACAAACACCTCTTCCCTTCGCTTGTGAACTTCAGTGCACAATAAAACAGCTGTTTTATTATTTACAAGCCAATACCATACCCTAACCGCTACTCTTAGCCTACATCATTGTCACCACAGTAACGTCATAGTCAACATAGCTACTAGAACTAACGCGTTAGAAAACCCGCTACAATCATGCAGTACAGTGTAGTCAGCAGCAAGCAGTTTCGCAGTTACACTGGTGGGCCATACATTAAATAAAACCAGAAGCTTACAGTTAGCCAGTTAGCTAACATAGCATCCCTCTCTGTTGGATAGCCTTAGCCAGCTAGCTAACATTGCATTCCCTCTCTGTTGGATAGCCTTAGCCAGCTAGCTAACATAGCATCCCTTTCTGTTGGATAGCCTTAGCCAGCTAGCTAACATAGCATCCCTCTCTGTGGGATAGCCTTAGCCAGCTAGCTAACATAGCATCCCTCTCTGTTGGATAGCCTTAGCCAGCTAGCTAACATAGCATCCCTCTCTGTTGGATAGCCTTAGCCAGCTAGCTAACATAGCATCCCTCTCTGTTGGATAGCCTTAGCCAGCTAGCTAACATAGCATCCCTCTCTGTTGGATAGCCTTAGCCAGCTAGCTAACATAGCATCCCTCTCTGTTTGAGCCAGGTGTAGGCTAAAATTGCTAGCTGCATTCAAATCAAATCACATTTCAATTGTCAAAAACAACCTTACAGTGAAATGATGAATACAGCCTTACAATTGAAATGCTGACTTACAAGCCCTTAACCAATAATGCAGTTTTAAGAACATTTCTACAAAATGTAAGAGATAAGAACAACTAAGTAAGTGAAAATAAAACTATATGTACACCAATACTACGAAATATAGTGATCTCTCTCTGTCTTGCTTCTCCATCACTTTGCAATACATTCATTTGTTCGAACCTGTTAAATTATTGTCCTTCTCTCTCTTTGAGTCAACTACTTACCACAGCTTATGCTTTCAGTACTAGATTCATTCTCTGACCTTTTGATTGGGTGGAAGACATGTCAGTTCATGCTGCAAGAGCTCTGATAGGTTGGAGGACGTCCTCCGGAAGTTGTCATAATTACTGTGTAAGTCTATGGAAGGGGGGTGAGAACCCTCAATGTACCCAGAGGAGTATGGAAACTAGCTGTCCTCCGGCTGCACCATGGTGCTACCCTACAGAGGGCTGTTGAGGCTACTGTAGACCTTCATTGCAAAACAGTGTATTTTAATCAATTATTTGTTGAAGTGAATATATTTAGTATAGTTTTATCTAAAACAAATCAACATTTTTTGTTCACTTTTTTTTATTTGATTAAATTCACTGAGGAGGATGGTTCTACCGTTCCTCCTCTGAGGAGCCTCCATTGATATGAACAGACACTCCAACTGCAGTCTACATATCGTATTATACACACACTCAGAGACAGTCTACATATCGTACTATACACACACTCAGAGACAGTCTACATATCGTATTATACACACACTCAGAGACAGTCTACATATCGTATTATACACACACTCAGAGACAGTCTACATATCATTATACACACACTCAGAGACAGTCTACATATCGTATTATACACACACTCAGAGACAGTCTACATATCGTATTATACACACACTCAGAGACAGTCTACATATCATTATACACACACTCAGAGACAGTCTACATATCGTATTATACACACACTCAGAGACAGTCTACATATCATTATACACACACTCAGAGACAGTCTACATATCGTATTATACACACACTCAGAGACAGTCTACATATTGTATTATACACACACTCAGAGACAGTCTACATATTGTATTATACACACACTCAGAGACAGTCTACATATATTATACACACACTCAGAGACAGTCTACATATCATATTATACACACACTCAGAGACAGTCTACATATCATTATACACACACTCAGAGACAGTCTACATATCATATTATACACACACTCATAGACAGTCTACATATCATTATACACACACGCAGAGACAGTCTACATATCATTATACACACAATCAGAGACAGTCTACATATCGTATTATACACACACTCAGAGACAGTCTACATATCATTATACACACACTCAGATACAGTCTACATATCGTATTATACACACACTCAGAGACAGTCTACATATCATTATACACACACTCAGAGACAGTCTACATATCATTATACACACACTCAGAGACAGTCTACATATCATTATACACACACTCAGAGACAGTCTACATATCGTATTATACACACACTCAGAGACAGTCTACATATCATTATACACACACTCAGAGACAGTCTACATATCGTATTATACACACACTCAGAGACAGTCTACATATCATTATACACACACTCAGAGACAGTCTACATATCATTATACACACACTCATAGACAGTCTACATATCATTATACACACACTCAGAGACAGTCTACATATCATTATACACACACTCATAGACAGTCTACATATCATTATACACACACTCAGAGACAGTCTACATATCATTATACACACACTCAGAGACAGTCTACATATCATTATACACACACTCAGAGACAGTCTACATATCATTATACACACACTCAGAGACAGTCTACATATCATTATACACACACTCAGAGACAGTCTACATATCATTATACACTGGCCAGAATTCAGTCCAGTAGGGATATTATAAAGCAATGCGAAGGACAGTCGACAACGCACATTTACAAAAAATATATATTCACACTTTACTATGATTGTGATCATTGTGAACGTTGGCGGAATGTCCCTTTTCCCTTTGGATTGATTCCCGGCCCTTTCACAATGCAGTGGTATGTGAAGTCGATTCGGACTGTTTGTTTGCCGACAACCTGTGTTTTGCCCTAGAAACTGTCTCATTGACATTTCTGTTTACATTTACAGTGGTAGCCTACTGCTGAGTCCCTCCCTCCGCCTCTGATGAAGTTAAGCCAATCAGAGCACGATAAATATTTTTCGCTCGTACTTCAGTGTCACCGTTTATCATTCCTTTATGTTGCCCTTATGAATCTAAAGCTTATGCATGTTTAAAAGTAATGGTGTTTTGGCTAGTAGAAAATGAGCTAGAGACAGAACGAGAGAGACGGAAGGTTAGAAAACAGAATTACAGCCCCTTCAGAACCTCTCAGAGTGCTGATCTCCCCTCCGTCTCTCGGCATCTCCATGGAAGCAGGAAGTGAGAGGAAAGTATTCCAAGATGGCCGCCAGCTTTGTGAATGGCAGACATTCCTCAGCGGCAGGGTGTCATTGGGGGTAAGAGGGTGGAGGAGGGGAAAGGAGTGGGTTGTAGGGGGGTGGGAGGGGGGTCGGTCTAGTTGTAGTGTTTACTCCCAATGGGGACTATATAAATAGTAACTGCTGCTGTTAAAGGACATCCTGTCACTAAGTTTTCAATAAAACACTCGTTAAACAAACAATCAGTTTCCCTTTGGGCCCTGCTGGAGGCTGGAGGCTGGAGGTTGGAGGCTGGAGGCTGGAGGCTGGGCTAAACTGACTGGCTGGCTGACTGACTGGCTGACTGAGTGAAGCCTGTCTGGCTGACTGACTAGCTGACTGACTGGCTGACTGAGTGAAGCCTGTCTGGCTGACTGACTGGCTGACTGAGTGAAGCCTGTCTGGCTGACTGGCTGGCTGACTGACTGACTGGCTGGCTGATTGAAGCCTGTCTGGCTGAATGACTGTCTGGCTGACTGACTGGCTGGCTGAGTGAAGCCTGTCTGGCTGACTGGCTGTCTGGCTGACTGACTGGCTGGCTGAGTGAAGCCTGTCTGGCTGACTGGCTGTCTGGCTGACTGGCTGACTGGCTGGCTGAGTGAAGCCTGTCTGGCTGACTGGCTGGCTGACTGACTGGCTGGCTGAGTGACTGACTGGCTGGCTGAGTGAAGCCTGTCTGGCTGACTGACTGGCTGACTGAGTGACGGCTGTCTGGCTGACTGACTGGCAGGCTGAGTGAAGCCTGTCTGACTGACTGACTGAAGCCTGTCTGACTGACTGACTGGCTGACTGAGTGAAGGCTTTTTTCCTTTTTCCTCTCTCTGTCTCTCTCATTTTCCTCTCTCTGGTTCTCTCCTTTTCCTCTCTGTCTCTCTCCCTTTTCCTCTGTCTCTCTCCTTTTCCTCTCTGTCTCTCTCCTTTTTCCTCTCTGTCTCTCTCCTTTTCCTCTCTCTGTCTCTTTCCTTTCCCTCTGTGTCTCTCTCCTTTTTCCTCTCTTTCTCTCTCCTTTATCCTCTCTCTGTCTCTCTCCTTTATCCTCTCTGTCTCTCTCCTTTATCCTCTCTCTGTCTCTTTCCTTTTCCTCTCTCTGGCTCTCTCATTTTCCTCTCTCTGTCTCTCTCCTTTATCCTCTCTGTCTCTCTCCTTTATCCTCTCTGTCTCTCTCCTTTTCCCTCTCTCTGTCTCTCTCCTTTTAACTTACACTGTAAAACATTTTTGTTGCTTAATAAACAGTATTATACAATAAAACAAACTCTAAAGTAACATATTAGTTATTTACAGTAAATTGCCATAAATGGCAATGCACCCTGGGTAATTTTAGGCGTAAACAGTAAATTATACTGTAAATTCCAAAGACTCTCTGGTTCAGCAGTACATTACAGTAACCGCACAGCATCCTGGGCTTGGCAACTGGCACATTTTTCAAACAATTCTGAGTGATAGGATTGAGGTCTGAAGTGAACCAAACAAACAAGGTGCGTACCACATTTATATAATTTACACAATTAATTACACAGACTATAACACTGTTATGAAAAACCAGGGCGTAAGCACGGGTGGGCCACTGGGGGGCCAGGACCAACCATTCAGATTGAGCAAAAACAATTATATGTCTATATCTATCAACTCAGTGAGCAGGTGATGTTCCTCCCGGCTGCAGCAGTAATGATGTTCAGGTGATGTTCAGGTGATGTTCAGGTGATGTTCAGCTGATGTTCAGGTGACGTTCATGTGATGTTCAGGTGATGTTCCTCCCAGCTGCAGCAGTAATGATGTTCAGGTGATGTTCAGGTGATGTTCAGGTGAGGTTCAGGTGACGTTCATGTGATGTTCAGGTGACGTTCATGTGATGTTCAGGTGATGTTCAGGTGACGTTCCTCCCAGCTGCAGCAGTATTGATGTTCAGGTGATGTTCAGGTGACGTTCCTCCCAGCTGCAGCAGTAATGATGTTCAGGTGATGTTCAGGTGATGTTCCTCCCGGCTGCAGCAGTAATGGTGTTCAGGTGATGTTCAGGTGACGTTCAGGTGATTTTCAGGTGACGTTCTTCCCAGCTGAGGCAGTAATGATGTTCAGGTGATGTTCAGGTGATGTTCAGGTGATGTTCAGGTGAAGTTCCTCCCAGCTGCAGCAGTAATGATGTTCAGGTGATGTTCAAGTGATGTTCAGGTGACGTTCAGGTGATGTTCCTCCCAGCTGCAGCAGTAATGATGTTCAGGTGATGTTCAGGTGATGTTCAGGTGATGTTCAGGTGATGTTCAGGTGACGTTTCTCCCAGCTGCAGCAGTAATGATGTTCAGGTGATGTTCAGGTGATGTATAGGTGATGTTCCTCCCAGCTGCAGCAGTAATGATGTTCAGGTGATGTTCAGGTGACGTTCAGGTGATGTTCAGGTGATGTTCAGGTGATGTTCAGGTGATGTTCAGGTGACGTTCCTCCCAGCTGCAACAGTAATGATGTTCAGGTGATGTTCAGGTGACGTTCATGTGATGTTCAGGTGATGTTCAGGTGATGTTCAGGTGATGTTCTTCCCAGCTGCAGCAGTATTTATGGTTCAGTCACCTGAGGTCGATTGTTGCCGTGCTATCCTGTTACCATCCTGGCTTTAATCCCCTGTTATGGTTGCAGAGGGACAGGGTACAGTGGAGGGGATAGGGGCATAGACAGCATAGACACACAGACATGCAGGCCAGGAAATAAACCTGGAGACATTCTTAAAACTAAGGAATGTATCAGGAAACCTTTTAGGAGAGAGAAAGAGAAAGAGAGAGAGAGAGAGAGCAAGGAGAAATAGTCAGAAAGAGAGGAGGGAGATAGAGACAGAAAGAGAGGGAGAGAGAGACAGAGACAGAAAGAGAGGGAGAGAGACAGACAGAAAGAGAGACAGAGACAGAAAGAGAGGGAGAGACAGAGACAGAAAGAGAGGAAGAGAGACAGGCAGAAAGAGAGGAAGAGAGACAGAGACAGAAAGAGAGGGAGAGAGACAGACAGAGAGACAGAGACAGAAAGAGAGGGAGAGAGACAGAGACAGAAAGAGAGGGAGAGAGACAGACAGAAAGAGAGGGAGAGAGACAGAGACAGAAAGAGAGGGAGAGACAGAGACAGAAAGAGAGGGACAGAGACAGAAATAATGAACTACAGGACAAAATACAAACCCTCAACCCAAAAATAACTGCGCTGTTGATGGTCCAAAGTGAAAGGATAAAATATTCAGATCACAAATTCCAATTGGCTATACATAAACTATTTAACATCATCCTTGGCATCTTTTAATAAAAAATGTCAAACATGTTTATTTTTTTACCCCGATTTCGTGGTAGTAGTTACAGTCTTGTCTCATCGCTGCAACTCCCGTACGGACTCAGGAGAGGTGAAGGTCGACAGCCATACGTCCTCCGAAACACAACCCAACCTAGCCGCACTGCTTCTTGACACAATGCCCATCCAACCCGGAAGCCAGCCGCACCAATGTGTCAGAGGAAACACCATACACCTGGCGACCTGGTCAGCGTGCACTGCGCCCGGCCCGCCACAGGAGTCACTAGTGCACGATGAGACAAGGATATCCCTGCCGGCCAAACCCTCCCTAACCCGGACAACGCTGGGCCAATTGTGCGTCGCCCCATGGACCTCCCGGTCGCGGCCGGGTCCGACAGAGCCTGGGCTCGAACCCAAAATCTTTGGTGGCTAGCAGTGCCTTAGACCACTGCGCCACCCTGGAGGCCCAGCTCTGGCATCTTCCCCAATATTTGGAACCAAGGACTGATCACCCCAATCCACAAAAGTGGAGACAAATTTGTACATTTCCTCAGTGAAAATAATATACTGAGAAAATTTAAAATGGGGTTTTTACCAAAATTACCGTATGACAGACCACGTATTCACCCTGCACACACTAACAGACAAACAAACAATCCAAAACACAGGTCAAATCTTCTCATACTATGTTGATTTCCTAAAGTAGATTTTGACCCAATTTGGCATGAGGGTCTGCTATACAAATTGATGGAAAGTGGAGTTGGGGGAAAAACACATGACATTATAAAATCCATGTACACAAACAACAAGTGTGCGGTTAAAATTGGCACCAGATCATTTGACTTCAGATTCTAGTAGGGTGAGGCCGGGTGCTGCAGACTGTTCTAGTGCCCTCACCAATTCGTTGATATGCAGTCGTGGCCAAAAGTTTTGAGAATGACACAAATATTAATTTCCACAAAGCTTGCTGCTTCAGTGTCTTTAGATATTTTTGTCAGATGTTACTATGGAATACTGAAGTGCAATTACAAGCATTTCATTAGTGTCAAGGGCTTTTATTGGCAATTACATGAAGTTGATGCAAAGAGTCAATATTTGCAGTGTTGACCCTTCTTTTTCAAGATCTCTGCAATCCGCCCTGGCATGCTGTCAATTAAGGTCTGGGGAGTTTCCCAAAATATATATGTTTTGTTCCCCGAGCCACTTTGTTATCACTTTTGCCTTATGGCAAGGTGCTCCATCATGCTGGAAAAGGCATTGTTCGTCACCAAACTGTTCCTGGATGGTTGGGAGAAGTTGCTCTCTGAGGATGTGTTGGTGCCATTCTTTATTCATGACTGTGTTCTTAGGCAAAATTGTGAGTGAGCCCACTCCCTTGGCTGAAAAGCAATCCCACACATGAATGGTCTCAGGCTGCGTTACTGTTGGCATGACACAGGACTGATGGTAGCATTTACCTTGTCTTCTCCGGACAAGCTTTTTTCCGGATGCCCCAAACAATCGGAAAAGGGATTCATCAGAGAAAATTACTTTACCCCAGTCCTCAGCAGTCCAATCCCTGTACCTTTTGCAGAATATCAGTCTCTCCCTGATGTTTTTCCTGGAGAGAAGTGGCTTCTTTGCTGCCCTTCTTTGACACCAGGCCACCCTCTAAAAGTCTTCGCCTCACTGTGCGTGCAGATGCACTCACACCTGCCTGTTGCCATTCCTGAGCAAGCTCTGTACTGGTGGTGCCCCGATCCCGCAGCTGAATCAACTTTAGGAGACGGTCCTGGCGCTTGTTGGACTTTCTTGGGTGCCCTGAAGCCTTCTTCACAACAATTGAACCGCTCTCCTTGAAGTTCTTGATGATCCGAGAAATGACTGATTTAGGTGCAATCTTATTTGCAGCAATATCCTTGCCTGTGAAGCCCTTTTTGTGCAATGCAATGATGACGGCATGTATTTCCTTGCAGGTAACCATGGTTGACAGAGGAAGAACAATGATTCCAAGCACCAGCCTCCTTTTGAAGCTTCCAGTCTGTTATTCGCACTCAATCAGCATGACAGAGTGATCTCCAGCCTTGTCCTCGTCAACACTCACACCTGTGTTAATGAGAGAATCACTGACATGATGTCAGCTGGTCCTTTTGTGGCAGGGCTGAAATGCAGTGAAACTGTTTTTTGGGGGATTCAGTTCATTTGCATTTCAAAGAGGGACTTTGCAATTAATTGCAATTCATCTGATCACTCTTCATAACTGTAACGGTTTTCCTCCTCTTCTGAGGAAAGAGTGGACCAATGCGCCAATAAGTGTCCATATTTTAATGAAATTTAACCAAACACTGAATACAAAAGAACAAGAGAAATAAATGAAAACCGAAACAGTCCCGTTTGGTAAAACACAGACACAGAAAACAACTACCCACAACCCATAGTGGGAAAACAGGCTGCCTAAGTATGGTTCTCAATCAGAGACAACGATCGACAGCTGCCTCTGATTGGGAACCATACCAGGCCAAACACAGAAATACAAAACCTAGAATACACAACATAGAATGCCCACCCCAACTCACGCCCTGACCAAACTAAAACAGAGACATAAAAAAGGAACTAAGGTCAGGACGTGACACATACATTCTGGAGTTTATGCAAATGGCCATCATACACGGCAGACTTTGTGAATTTTTTATTCATTTATATTTATATTTGTGTCATTCTCAAAACTTTTGGACTGTATATGTTGAAGAGGGTGGGGCTTAAGTTGCATCCCTGCCTCAGCCCACGGCCCTGTGGAAAGAAATGTGTGTGTTATTTCCCAATTTTAACCACACATTTGTTTGTGTACATGGATTTTATAATGTCATATGTTTTTCTCCCAACACCACTTTCCATCAATTTGTATAGCCGACCCTCAGGCCAAATTGAGTCAAAAGCTTTTTTGAAATCAACAAAGAATGAGAAGACTTTGCCTTTGTTTTGGTTTGTTTGTTTGTCAATTAGTGTGCAGGGTGAATACGTGGTCTGTCGTACGGTAATTTGGTAAAAAGCCAATTTGACATTTGCTCAGTACATTGTTTTCACTGTCTGTTGTTAATGATGCAGAGGATTTTCCCAAGGTTGCTGTTGACACATATCCCACGGTAGTTATTGGGGTCAGATTTGTCCCCACTTTTGTGGATGATCAGTCCTTGGTTCCAAATATTGTGGAAGATGCCAGAGCTAAGGATTATGTTAAAGTAAAGCCAATTGGAATTTGTGGTGTGTATATTTTATCATTTCATTGGAGGGTTTGTACTTTGTCCTGTAGTTCATTTGATGTAAATGTGAACCCAGTGGGTTCTGGTAGTCTTTCATAGTTGATTCTACGATTTGTATTTGATCATCTTTGCGCTGTTGTTTATTTAGAATCTTCACATTTTCCCAGAAGTAGTTGATTCTTTGGATTCTTCAATTACATTGAGCTGATATCTGACGTGCTGTTCCCTCTTTTTCCGTAGTGTATTTCTGTATTGTTTTAGTGATTCACCATAGTGAAGGCGTAGACTCAGGTTTCCGGGTATCTGTGTTTTTGGTTGGATAGGTTTCTCAATTTCTTTCTAAAGTTTTTGCTTTCTTCATCAAACCATTTGCCATTGCTGTTAATTTTCTTAGGTTGTCTGTTGGACATTTTTAGATTTGATAAGGAAGCTGAGAGGTCAAATATACTGTTCAGGTTTTCTACTACCAAGTGTACACCATCACTATTATAGTAAAACATATTTTTCCTGGAAGTTGGCTAAAAGGGATTGAATTTGTTGTTGCCTAATTGTTTTTTGGCAGGTTTCCACACTACATTCCTTCCATCTATAACGTTTCTTAATATTATTCAGTTTCTTTGGTTTTGATTGCTCATGATTGAGTGTTGCTCTGTTCAAGTAGTCTCTCTCTCTCTCTCTCTGTGGTCTGGTCTTCACCTCAAGGTCTAGAACCAGTCAGTCACATGTAGACTATAAGTAGTTCTAATCAGCTAACTAAATGCAATACACTAAATACACCTAAATACACTAAATACACTAAATACACTAAATACACCTAAATACACTAAATACAATACACTAAATACACCTAAATACACCTAAATACACCTAAATACAACTAAATACACCTAAATACAACTAAATACACGAAATCCAACTAAATATACATAAATACACTAAATACAACTAATCCAACTAAATACACCTAAATACACTAAATACACTAAATACACCTAAATACACTAAATACACCTAAATCCAACTAATACAACTAAATCCAATATCAATTGGTGAAATTGTCATATATCGTAAAAGGCCCCACGAAAACATCTCCACTTTGACACGATGTGGGTAAACATATAGGCCCCACGTAGGCTACCCATATTGGGCCGACGCAGCTTTGGCACGATGTGGGTAAACATATAGGCCCCACGTAGGCTACCCATATTGGGCCGACGCAGCTTTGGCACGATGTGGGTAAATATATAGGCCCCACGTAGGCTACCCATATTGGGCCGACACTGCGTTGGCACGATGTGGGTAAACATATAGGCCCCACGTAGGCTACCCATATTGGGCCGACACTGCGTTGGCACGATGTGGGTAAACATATAGGCCCCACGTAGGCTACCCATATTGGGCCGACACTGCGTTGGCACGATGTGGGTAAACATATAGGCCCCACGTAGGCTACCCATATTGGGCCGACACTGCTCATGACAGGTGGCGCCAAACGAATTGAATTAAACCCCTTTGGATCGGTTACCAGTTACATTGTGTCAGAAAACGTATACAGTTGAAGTCAAAAGCTAACATACGCCTTAGCCAAATACATTTCAACTCCGTTTTTCGCAATTCCTGACATTTACTCCTAGTAAAAATTGCCTGTCTTAGGTCAGTTAGGAATACCACTTTATTTTAAGAATGTGAAATGTCAGAATAATAGTAGAGAAAATGATTTATTTCAGATTTTATTTCTTTCATCACATTCCCAGTGGGTCAGAAGTTTACATACACTTAATATTTGGTAGCATTGAGTCAGGTTTGTATGCCTCCTTGCTCGCAAAAGCTTTTTCAGTTCTGCCCACAAATGTTCGGTAGATTTGAGGTCAGGGCTTTGTGATGGCCAGTCCAATACCTTGACTTTGTTATCCTTAAGCCATTTTACCACAACTTTGGAAGTATGCTTGGGGTCATTGTCCACTTGGAAGACCAATTTGCGAACAAGCTTTAACTTCCTGACTGATGTCTTGAGATGTTGCTTCAATATATCCACACAATTTTCAAGCCATCTATTTTGTGAAGTGCACCAGTCCTTCCTGCAGCAAAGCACCCCCACAACATGATGCTGCCACTTTGACCCCAAGTGCAGTTGCAAACCATAGTCTGGCTTTTTGATGGCGGGTTTGGAGCAGTGGCTTCTTCCTTGCTGAGCGGCCTTTCAGCTTATGTCGATATCGACTCGTTTTACTGTGGATATAGATACTTTGTACCTGTTTCCTCCAGCATCTTCACAAGGTCCTTTGCTGTTGTTCTGGGGTTGATTTGCACTTTTCACACCAAAGTACGCTCATCTCTAGGAGACAGAACGTGTCTCCTTCCTAAGCGGTATGACGGCTGCGTGTTCCCATGGTGTTTATACTTGCATACTATTGTTTGTACAGATGATGGTGGTACCTTCAGGCGTTTGGAAATTGCTCCCAAGGATGAAGCAGACTCGTGGAGGTCTACAAACTAGTTTTTCTGAGGTCATGGCTGATTTCTTTTGATTTTCCCATGATGTCAAGTGAAGAGGCACTGAGTTTGAAGGTAGGCCTTGAAATACATTCACAGGTACACCTCCAATTGTCTCAAATGATGTCAATTAGCCTATCAGAAGCTTCTAAAGCCATGACATAATTTTCTTTGAATTTTCCAAGCTGTTTTTAAAGGCACAGTCAACTTAGTGTATGTAAACTTCTGACCCACTGGACTTGTGATACAGTGAATTATCAGTGAAATAACTGTCTGTAAACAATTGTTAGAAAAATGACTTGTGTCATGCACAAAGTAGATGTCCTAACAGACTTGCAAAAACAATAGTTTGTTAACCAGAAATTAGTTTAGTGGTTGAAAAAACAAGTTTTAATGACTCCAACCTAAGTGCATGCAAACTTCCCAATTCAACGGTATGCTTCTCATGTCACATGCTCTATAAGTCTTGTTTACAGACTTCATCATTGTAGTGAACAAGTTCACTTTTTATGCATCACACAACTTAACAGTTAAGCTGGATGGACACACTCAGTAATGGTTCCACAAAATAAGGTTCTCTCTGGAGAAATAGGAATCTGAGATAATTGGCTTTAAAGTTTTGAACCCTCATTGGTTTAAATGTTGTTGGGCCCAACCCAGGCTAGCCCTCACCAGCCCAACACAGGCTAGCCCTCACCAGCCCAACACAGGATAGCCCTCACCAGCCCAACCCAGGCTAGCCCTCACCAGCCCAACCCAGACTAGCCCTCACCAGCCCATCGGAAAACAGATGACAAACTATACCACAGCCCATTCCTCAAGGGCACTACTGCTAATCTGCACCAGGGGCCTACATTATTACTGTGAGAGAGTCAACAAGCCATTCTGCTAATCTGCACCAGGGGCCTACATTATTACTGTGAGAGAGTCAACAAGCCATACTGCTAATCTGCACCATGGGCCTACATTATTACTGTGAGAGAGTTAACAAGCCATTCTGGCCATTCATTTTTTGAAAAAGAGACATTGTCCATAGTAAATATTCAGAACATATTACAGGCTCAGCCTCTTCTCTGGGTGAATCATTTCAGAACGTATTACAGTCTCAGCCTCTTCTCTGGGTGAATCATTTCAGAACGTATTACAGTCTCAGCCTCTTCTCTGGGTGAATCATTTCAGAACGTATTACAGTCTCAGCCTCTTCTCTGGGTGAATCATTTCATAATGTATTACAGTCTCAGCCTCTTCTCTGGGTGAATCATTTCAGAACGTATTACAGTCTCAGCCTCTTCTCTGGGTGAATCATTTCAGAACGTATTACAGTCTCAGCCTCTTCTCTGGGTGAATCATTTCAGAACGTATTACAGTCTCAGCCTCTTCTCTGGGTGAATCATTTCATAATGTATTACAGTCTCAGCCTCTTCTCTGGGTGAATCATTTCAGAACGTATTACAGGCTCAGCCTCTTCTCTGGGTGAATCATTTCAGAACGTATTACAGCTTCAGCCTCTTCCCTGGGTGAATCATTTCCCCACCAGATTTAAAATAAGAACCTCCCACTGGGCAAACACTGGTTGAATCAAAGTGGTTTCAAAGTAATTCATCAACACATTGTGATGTGGAATCAACGTGGTTTCAGAGTAATTCATCAACACATTGTGATGTGGAATCAACGTGGTTTCAAAGTAATTCATCAACACATTGTGATGTGGAATCAACGTGGAAAATACATTGGATTTGAAAAAAGTCATCAACCAGTTCTGTTTTTATCTGATTTCAACCAGTGTTGTAAACATTTAAATTAGTGTATAACTTCTAGTTAACTACGTTGACTTAGCTTGACTTACAGGTGACTAACATCAATCTAATTTCAACTACGCATATATTGAAATAGCATTGAAAATTCCACATAGAAACGTCGATATACAACCCAACCTCACTCCGAACATACTTTCACGTACAGCTAGCGTAAGATAATGCGGAGGAGTTACTTTCAACTATTCAGTATTATTTCGGTAGTCTACGCAAAAGAAGGTGGAAGCTGAACTAAATGTGTTGACGTGATAGCTCAGCTGAATTTAAACAAAGCTTGTTTCCAAAGCTAAGCAGTTTATATTGAGGTAGGCGCCTGGATGGCAGACTCGTTCTCGCTGTAAGGGCATTACCCCTCACATACCAGCAGGAGTCACTGTTCAGGCATGACAGTGACGTATCATTTTATTTCAATATTCCTCTTTATTTATGTTGATCGCAACACATTGATTCAAATATACCATTTTAATATTAACATTAAAACAAGGTAAAATAAAATATATCTAATCAAATATGAAATTCTACATAATTTCATCCACCCGATATATATTGTATATTATATATTATATATATATATATATATATATATATTGAATATATATTTAGCGACTCTACGTGGAATTTTCAACGCAATTTCAACGCGTACATAGTTCGGATGGTTATGTTGAGATTAGATTGACGTGACAACCTGCTAGTCAGTGTAACACAATATATTGAATATATATTTAGCGGCTCTACGTGGAATTTTCAGCGCGTACATAGTTCGGATGGTTATGTTGAGATTAGATTGACGTGACAACCTCAGTGTAACACAATATATTTAATATAATGTTTACAACGTCTCCAATGTATTTTACACGTTTGATTCCATGTCACAATACGTTGACAAATAACGTTGAACAAAGTCGATTCAACCACATCGTATTCAAAATGACACGTTGTGTTGCTTTTCCACGGAGGCTTCTAGAAGGAAACAGAGAGAGATAGAGATGAACCATTCATCATCTTTGTAAATGTCACTTTCACAACTTTGTGTTTACAGTGATTTTACAGACAGACATGGGGGAAAGTGTGTGATAGGACATGTGTGTGAGGGGGGGGGGGGGGGTGGGGGAGTATGGGGGGGGGAGTATGTTGTCGACAGGGGACAGGATGTGTGGGTGGTGAAAAAAGAGTGTCCACTTCCCCTGTCCCTCTGTCTGTCTCTGTCTGTCTGTCTGTCTGTCTGTCTGTCTGTCTGTCTGTCTGTCTGTCTGTCTCTCTGTCTGTCTGTCTGTCTGTACACTACAGAAACTACCCTCATCTCACACAAGTATCATTTCTGTTATGGCCTCCTGTTGCCGCTGGCCAAATACACCATCCTAGAGATACCATCAATCTCTCTTCCGTTCCACACACACAGTCAGAGCCTGGCTGCCAACAGCCCGACACACACGCTCCCTGGGGGGATATCACCAGATAATCACAGTGGAGCCTCAGGAAAATGTACTTGATGTAAACAGATGTGTGTGTGTGTGTGTGTGTGTGTGTGTGTGTGTGTGTGTGTGTGTGTGTGTGTGTGTGTGTGTGTGTGTGTGTTTAACTATGCTACTAGAAACATGTGACCAAATGGGGACATTTTGTTAGTCCCCACAAGGAAAATGGCTATTTCTAGTGGGATATAGGATTACGTTTAGAATTAGTGTTAGAACTAGGGCCAAGGTTAGAATTAGGGTCAGGGTTAGAATTAGGGTCAGGGTTAGAATTAGGGCCAGGGTTAGGGTTAGAATTAGGGCCAGGGTTAGGGTTAGAATTAGGGCCAGGGTTAGAATTGGGGTCAGGGTTAGATAGTGTGTTTGGCAGAATACCGACCTATGCAGAATGCTGACCTTCTAGACAGAATGCTGACCTTTTAGACAGAATGCTGGCCTTCTAGGCAGAATACTTAACCTTCTAGGCAGAGTGCTGACCTTCTAGACAGAATGCTGGCCTTCTAGGCAGAATGCTTAACCTTCTAGGCAGAGTGCTGACCTTCTAGACAGAATGCTGGCCTTCTAGACAGAATGCTGGCCTTCTAGACAGAATGCTGACCTTCTAGGTAGAATGCTTTACCTTCTAGGCCGTTCGCTGCCTGCACCCGCACGCCCGACTAGCATCACCACCCTGGATGGTTCCGACCTAGAATATCAGCAAACTGGATGCAGTTTATCACAGTGCCATCCGTTTTGTTACTAAAGCACCTTATACCACCCACCACTGCGACCTGTACGCTCTAGTCGGCTGGCCCTCGCTACATATTCGTCGCCAGACCCGCTGGCTCCAGGTCATCTACAAGTCCATGCTAGGTAAAGCTCCGCCTTATCTCAGTTCACTGGTCACGATGGCAACACCCACCCGTAGCACGCGCTCCAGCAGGTGTATCTCACTGATCATCCCTAAAGCCAACACCTCATTTGGCCGCCTTTCTATCTGAGCAGCTAACCGATCGCTGCAGCTGTACATAGTCTATCGGTAAATAGCCACCCAATTCACCTACCTCATCCCCATACTGTTTTTATTTATTTACTATTCTGCTCTTTTGCACACCAATATCTCTACCTGTACATGACCATCTGATCATTTATCACCCCAGTGTTAATCTGCAAAATTGTAATTATTCGCCTACCTCCTGATGCCTTTTGCACACAATGTATATAGACTCTCTTTTTTCTCTACTGTGTAATTGACTTGTTAATTGTTTACTCCATGTGTAACTCTGTGTTGTCTGTTCACACTGCTATGCTTTATCTTGGCCAGGTCGCAGTTGCAAATTAGAACTTGTTCTCAACTAGCCTACCTGGTTAAATAAAGGTGATACTTATTTTCCAACATAATTTGCAAATAAATTCATTAAAAATCCTACAATGTGATTTTCTGGATTTTTTTTCTCATTTTGTCTGTCATATTGAAGTGTACCTATGATGAAAATGACAGGCCTCTCTCATCTTTTTAAGTGGGAGAACTTGCACAATTGGTGGCTGACTAAATACTTTTTTGCCCCACTGTATATCCACAGTAAAAATGAGTCCTATATCGACATAACCTGAAGGGCCGCTCAGCAAGGAAGAAGCCACTGCTCCAAACCCTCCATAAAAAAGCCAGACTACGGTTTGCAACTGCACATGGGGACAAAAATCATACTTTTAGGAGAAATGTCTTCTGGTCTGATGAAACAAAAATAGAACTGTTTGGCCATAATGACCATCGTTATGTTTGGAGGAAAATAGGGGGAGGATTACAAGCCGAAGAACACCATCCAAACCGTGAAGCACGGGGGTGGCAGCATCATGTTGTGGAGGTGCTTTGCTGAAGGAGGACTGGTGCACTTTGCAAAACAGATGGCATCACGAGGCAGGAAAATTCCGTGGATATATTAAAGCAACATCTCAAGACATCAGTCAGGAAGTTAAAGTTTGTTCGCAAATGGGTCTTCCAAATGGACAATGACTCCAAGCATACTTCCAAAGTTGTGGTAAAATGGCTTAATGACAACAAAGTCAAGGTATTTGTCACGTTCTGACCTTTATTTCCTTTGTTTTGTCTTTATTTAGTATGGTCAGGGCGTGAGTTGGGTGGGCAGTCTATGTTTGTTTTTCTATGTTTTTCTATTTCTATGTTTTGGCCTAGTATGGTTCTCAATCAGAGGCAGGTGTCGTTAGTTGTCTCTGATTGAGAATCATACTTAGGTAGCCTGGGTTTCACTGTTGGTTTGTGGGTGTTTGTTTCCGTGTCTGTGTTTGTCGCCACACGGTACTGTTTGGTTATTTCACGTATTCGTTTATTGTGTTTAGTGCTTTTGTTATTAAAATCGTCATGAACACTTACCACGCCTCATCTTGGTCCGATCCTTACTCCTCTTCAGACGAAGAGGAGGAAATCTGCCGTTACAGTATTGGAGTGGCCATCACAAAGCCCTGACCTCAATCCTATAGAAAATGTGTGGGCAGACCTGAAAAAGCGTGTGTGAGCAAAGAGGCCTACAAACCTGACTCAGTTACACCAGCTCTGTCAAGAGGAATGGGACAAAATTCGCCAAACTTGTTGTGGGAAGCTTGTGGAAGGCTACCCAAGTTAACAATTTAAAGGCAATGTTACCAAATACTAATTGAGTGTATGTAAACTTCTGACCCACTGGGAATGTGATGAAAGAAATGAAAGCTGAAATAAATCATTCACTCTACTATTATTCTGACATTTCACATTCTTAAAATAAAGTGGTGATCCTAACTGACCTAAAACAGGGAATTTTTACTAGGATTAAATGTCAGGAATTGTGAAAAACAGGTTAAATGTATTTGGCTAAGGTGTATGGAAACTTCCGACTTCAACTGTAGGTTGGAATAGGGCAGTATGCAGAGTGATAGTGAATGCATCTTCTGTGGATCTATTGGGGTGGTAAGAAAATTGAAATGGGTCTAGGGTGACAGGTAGAGGTGATATGATCCTTGACTAGTCTCTCAAAGCTCTTCGTGATGACAGAAGTGAGTCTTACCAGGAAATAGACATTTAGTTCAGTTATCTTTGCCTTCTTGGGTACAGGAACAATGGTGGCCATCTTGAAGCATGTGGGAACAGCAGACTGGGATAAGGATTGATTGAATATGTCCGTAAACACACCAGCCAGCTGGTCTGCGCATGCTCTGAGGACGCGGCTGGGGATGCCGTCTGGGCCGGCAGACCTGCGAGGATTAACACATTTAAAAATGATGTGGGTTCTGAATGTTATGGGGGACGAGTGGAACCAATCCTCTTTCTCCCCCAGAACAGAGGAGTGAAGAAATCTCAGACAGATTTGAAATGGAGACGCAGACGCTGATGTCTTCATAACAATCTCCTTTCACTCCTCTCTTTCTTACTATCGCTCTCTCCCTCCTGTTTCTCTCTCCCTCCTGTTTCTCTCTCCCTCCCTCCTGTTTCTCTCTCTCCTCCTGTTTCTCTCTCCCTCCTGTTTCTCTCTCTCCCTCCTGTTTCTCTCTCCCTCCCTCCTGTTTCTCTCTTCCCTCCTGTTTCTCTCTCTCCCTCCTGTTTCTCTCTCCCCTCCTGTTTCTCTCTCCCTCCTGTTTCTCTCTCCCTCTCTCTCTCCTCCTGTTTCTCTCTCCCTCCTGTTTCTCTCTCTCTCCCTCCTGTTTCTCTCCCTCCCTCCAGTTTCTCTCTCTCCCTCCTGTTTCTCTCCCTCCCTCCTGTTTCTCTCTCTCCCTCCTGTTTCTCTCTCTCTCCCTCCTGTCTCTCTCCCTCCTGTTTCTCTCTCTCTCCCTCCTGTTTCTCTCTCCCTCCTGTTTCTCTCTCCCTCCCTCCTGTTTCTCTCTCCCTCCCTCCTGTTTCTCTCTCTCTCCCTCCTGTTTCTCTCTCTCTCCCTCCTGTTTCTCTCTCTCTCCCTCCTGTTTCTCTCTCTCCCTCCTGTTTCTCTCTCTCTCCCTCCTGTCTCTCTCCCTCCTGTTTCTCTCTCTCTCCCTCCTGTTTCTTCTCTCTCCCTCCTGTGTCTCTCTCCCTCCCTCCTGTTTCTCTCTCCCTCCCTCCTGTTTCTCTCTCTCTCCCTCCTGTTTCTCTCTCTCTCCCTCCTGTTTCTCTCTCTCTCCCTCCTGTTTCTCTCTCTCCCTCCTGTTTCTCCCTCTCCCTCCTGTTTCTCTCTCTCTCCCTCCTGTTTCTCTCTCCCTCCCTCCTGTTTCTCTCTCCCTCCTGTTTCTCTCTCTCCCTCCTCCTGTTTCTCTCTCCCTCCTGTTTCTCTCTCTACATCCTGTTTCTCTCTCTCCCTCCTGTTTCCCTCTCTCCCTCCTGTTTCTCTCTCTCCCCTCATGTTTCTCTCTCCCCTCCTGTTTCTCTCTCTCCCTCCTGTTTCTCTCTCTCCCTCCTGTTTCTCTCTCCCTCCTGTTTCTCTCTCTCCTCCTGTTTCTCTCTCTCCCTCCTGTTTCTCTCTCCCCTCCTGTTTCTCTCTCCCCTCCTGTTTCTCTCTCTCCCTCCTGTTTTCTTTCTCTCTCTCCCATCCTGTTTCTTTCTCTCTCTCCCATCCCGTTTCTCTTTCTCTCTCTTTCATCCCGTCTCACTTTCATATACAGTCTCTCCCTTCTTTCATACTCCGTGGACCCATGGACAATCTCCTCCATCCTGTCTCCTCCTCTTCCTCAGACCCTCAGACACCCAGATCCCGTTCTCCTCTCCCAGCCTGGTCTGTTCCAGACCCATAAACTACTGTTCCCAGGGGGGGTCTAGAGAGAGGGAGAGAGAGAGGGAGAGAGAGAGGGAGAGAGAGAGAGAGAGGGGTGGCAGAGAGAGAGTCAGAGAGAGAGAGACAGATACTGTAATTTCATTACAATGTATATTGAACACAATGTTTTTTATGCCAATAAAGCAGCTTGAATTTGAAACTGAATTTGACAGAGACATAGAGAGAGAGACAGAGAGAGACAGAGAGAGACAGAGAGAGAGAGACAGAGAGAGAGACAGAGAGAGAGAGAGAGAGACAGAGAGAGAGAGACAGAGCGCGAGAGAGAGAGAGAGAGAGAGAGAGAGAGCAAGAGAAACATAAAAGTCTGAGAAAGGGCCAGGCTCCTGTTTCAAATTAGGTCTGCTGGACAAAAGTCACCTCGACCCACAAGTCAACCCTGAGGGGCCCCTCTGTACCTCCCCATTCAGTCCATATCTGCCTAGCAGCCAGCTATGGTTATGGTGTGCTACAAACAGCCAGCTAAACAATGAGGCTGTCTGTTTGAGAGTGGATGTGTTGGATGTCTAGGACAGGGGTTTTCAATGTCTTGGGGAACCCATCCATTCCATGTATTTGAACTGTTCCAAGTCTGTGTTGAGCAGGCAGTGTGAAAGCAGAGGCAGTCAACTAAAGGGACAGATTTCAGATTTTCTTTAAGGAACGGTGTTCTCCACGTGACTTCTCCATGCACATCATGCTATTTCAGTTCCAGAAATCATTTATCCAGGCTGCATCACTTCCGGCCATGAATGGGAATCCCATAGGGCACAATTGGGGTTGTGGGTTTAGGTTTGCCCGGGGTCTCCTGACCCCTCCTGTCTCAGCCTCCAGTATTTATGTTTAGGTTTGCCCAGGGTCTCCTGACCCCTCCTGCCTCAGCCTCCAGTATTTATGTTTAGGTTAGCCCGGGGTAGGCCGTCATTGTATATACTGACTTGCCTTGTTAAATAACGTTTAAACAAACAAAAATAAAAAAATAAATATTTATTTTACCTTAAAAAAACCTGCAGTTACAATCACACAAAACATACCAACGAAAACTAAGGGGCACAGGAAGTTGTGCAGCCCAGAAGGCACAGGAAGTGGTGCAGCCCAGAAGGCACAGGAAGTGGTGCAGCCCAGAAGGCACAGGAAGTGGTGCAGCCCAAAATAAACATTTCTCTCTCTCTCACCTATCCTGTTTTACTCTCTCTCCCCTCCAGTCACTCTCTTTTTCTCACCCCTTCCGTTTCTCTCTCTCACCCCAGAAGGCACAAGAAGTGGTGCAGCCCAGAAGGCAGGTGTCCATTTTCTCCCATTCTCATTTAAGCTCAATCTCCACCAGCCATACACCTTCTGCCTGCATTCACTTCCTGTGCCTTCTGCCTGCATTCACTTCCTGTGCCTTCTGCCTGCATTCACTTCCTGTGCCTTCTGCCTGCATTCACTTCCTGTGGACAGCCTCCAGGAAACACAAAACATGTAGCTCAAGTCACATGACCAGGCAATTAACCAACAGAAATGCTTGTTACGTTAAACAGGAAAAGGAGTGAGGGAGTTCTATTTGGTGACATGAACGGGCAACAGAGGTGAAGGAAGGACCACCCTACTCAGAACAGTCAGGAGGAGCACCCTACTCAGAACAGTCAGGAGGAGCACCCTACTCAGAACAGTTAGGAGGAGCACCCTACTCAGAACAGTTAGGAGGAGCACCCTACTCAGAACAGTCAGGAGGAGCACCCTACTCAGAACAGTCAGGAGGATCACCCTACTCAGAACAGTCAGGAGGAGCACCCTACTCAGAACAGTCAGGAGGAGCACCCTGCTCAGAAGAGTTAGGAGGAGCACCCTACTCAGAACAGTCAGGAGGAGCACCCTACTCAGAACAGTCAGGAGGATCACCCTACTCAGAACAGTCAGGAGGAGCATCCTCCTCAGAACAGTCAGGAGGAGCACCCTGCTCAGAACAGTTAGGAGGAGCATCCTACTCAGAACAGTCAGGAGGAGCACCCTACTCAGAACAGTTAGGAGGAGCACAGAATCCTGTTCATTAGGATTTTCTGCCTGCCTGTCTGCCTGGCTGCCTGCCTGCCTGCCTGCAGCCTGTGGTCTCGGTGTGGTCTCCTGATCAGGCTGGTCGGAGGAGGTTTACATGCCCGTTAACGAGGCCTAAAGACCCTCCTCTAAAGGTCCTGATTTTCATGGTCCAGTGTCCTCACACTGGTAAACCCTCCACCCAGCGTGAGATGGATACACTTCCTCTCACCTCTGTCTACCTCCTCTCTGTGAACTGATACGCAGGAGGTTTCCTGACCACGGGTCTAGATGAAAAACTCTAGACCTGATGAGCCCAGAGCTAATGTTTAGGCTTTAGTTCGGTGAGCTACTGCAGTCAAGTCATGATTCAGACGGGACACAGAGTCCTAAGATCAACACAGAACTATCAGAGGAGCTATGATTTCAGATCAGATGATACAGAATGTAGAAACAGGACAGGAAGCCTAAGATCCTGGGCTCCTCTGAATTGGTGAAGGGGGTTGGGGGTGGGGGGGTTGAGTGTTGTTTTGAGTGTCAAGATGAGGAGGAAACTAAAGACCCGGGACAAATTGATGTGCAAGAGAAATGTAACTCAGAGAGAAGGGGCTGGCTCGGCTGTCCTGTCATGGGATGGATTGATGGTCCTGAAGGGAACACTTCCACAGGTCAGGTTGGGCAGAATGACAGTAGGACTAGTAAGGTTTGAGAAGGTGTGGGGACAGGGGGGCGGGGGGGGGGGGGGGGGGGGGGGGCAGGCATCAGTACGTGAAGAAGCAGATGAACCGGTCATAGCTGCTCCCAATACTCAACACCCCCCCCCAGTTTCTCCTGCGTGGTCAGGTCATTTGTATGCTCAGGTAAGACTCTCGTCCCAGACAGTTCTATAATTCAAAGTACTTGAACGGACCTGAGAGTACCAGTCACGTGTGTTCTGAGGAGCGTTGTGCATAACTCTCTGTCCACAGCACTTTATGAACTCACTCCCTGCAGTCAGGAGAGAAACACGGCTGACCCCACCCACCCTGACCTCTGGAGGGATTCAATTCCCTGAGCTCTCAGTCTGTTCCCAAAACTGTGACTGTCAAAACATACATCAACTGTCCCGTACACTAACCCTTACCCTGTACACCATCCATCCATCCACCCTTGTCTTAACTGCTAGTGCGAATACTACTGAATGTATATTTCCTTTCCTTAGAGGCCAGTTCCTGACTGACTCTTCGCCTTCCTGGGAACATACAACACCAACCACCATGACTCTTAGAGTGGGGTGTTTTCTCATCCCTGGTTCCTGGAGCGAGTGGAGGAGAGAGAGGTGGACAGGATAGTGGAGGGGAGAGAGGATGAGAGAGGAGAGTGGAGGAGAGAGAGGAGGATAGAGGAGAGTGGAGGAGAGTGGAGGAGAGAGGAGAGTGGAGGAGAGAGAGGTGGACAGGAGAGTGGAGGGGAGAGAGGAGGAAAGAGAGTGGAGGAGAGAGAGGGGGACAGGAGAGTGGAGGGGAGAGAAGAGTGGAGCAGAGAGAGGTGGACAGGAGAGTGGAGGAGAGAGAAGAGTGGAGGAGAGAGAGGTGGACAGGAGAGTGGAGGAGAGAGGAGAGTGGAGGAGAGAGAGGTGGACAGGAGAGTGGAGGAGAGAGGAGAGTGGAGGAGAGAGAGGTGGACGGGAGAGTGGAGGAGAGAGAAGAGTGGAGAGAGAGGTGGACAGGAGAGTGAGGGTGAAAATAGAAAATCTTCACTTAGGAGAAATTAGTAACCATGTGCCACCACCGCGACGACCAGATGCTCTCGGACTATGAGAGAACCAGTAGTCAGATGAAGAGAGAGCAGCTGGAGTAGCAGTGTTCTCTGGGGTAACACATGTCTCTGTCATGGCCAAAAAGTCAAGGGACTGAAGGGCAGCATATGGCGTGGGGATCGTCTGTAAAGCCTACAGGAAGAGGAACGAACTGGTATAGAAAACACACATAGTTGACAAAGCTACAAAAGAGCATAATTACATCGGAAATGGGCTTCCTGACCGAAGTTGCAACAGTAACCAAGGGGGCGGTATTTAGCAAAGGGTTGATTGAACTCTGAACTCTGCTTCTCACGAAACAACTCCTCCCCAACAATTAAACACATGCATCAATCATCAACGTACCATAATATCATCAGACACGTATCGACTAGAGTACGGGGATGGGGTATGGGGATAGGGTAGGGGTATAGGGCTGGGGTAGGGGATGGGGTATTGGGCTAGGGTAGGGGTATAGGGCTGGGGTAGGGTATGGGGTATGGGGCTAGGGTAGGGGTATAGGGCTGGGGTAGGGTATGGGGTATGGGGCTAGGGTAGGGGTATAGGGCTGGGGTAGGGGATGGGGTATGGGGCTAGGGTAGGGGATGGGGTATGGGGCTAGGGTAGGGGTATAGGGCTGGGGTAGGGGATGGGGATGGGGCTAGGGTAGGGGTATAGGGCTGGGGTAGGGGATGGGGTATGGGGCTAGGGTAGGGGATGGGGTATGGGGCTAGGGTAGGGGTATAGGGCTGGGGTAGGGGATGGGGATGGGGTATGGGGCTAGAGTAGGGGTATAGGGCTGGGGTAGGGGATGGTGTATGGGGCTAGGGTAGGGGTATAGGGCTGGGGTAGGGGATGGGGTATGAGGATAGGGGAGGGGATGGGGTATAGGCCTGGGGTAGGGGTATAAGGCTGGGATAGGGGATGGGGTATGGGGCTGGGGTAGGGGATGGGGTATGGGGATAGGGTAGAGGATGGGGTATGGAGCGAGGGTAGGGGATGGGGTATGGGGATAGGGTAGGGGTATAGGGCTAGGGTAGGGGATGGGGTATGGGGATAGGGTAGGGGTATAGGGCTGGGGTAGGGGATGGGGTATGAGGCTAGGGTAGGGGATGGGGTATGTTGATAGAGTAGGGGTATAGGGCTGGGGTAGGGGATGGGGATGGGGTATGGGGATTGGGTAGGGGGTGGGGTATGGAGCTGGGGTAGGGGATGGGGTATGGGGCTGGGACTGGGTTATAGGGCTGGGACTGGGGTATTGGGCTGGGACTGGGGTATAGGGCTGGGACTGGGGTATTGGGCTGGGACTGGGGTATAGGGCTGGGACTGGGGTATAGGGCTGGGACTGGGGTATAGGGCTGGGACTGGGTTATAGGGCTGGGACTGGGGTATAGGGCTGGTACTGGGGTATAGGGCTGGGACTGGGGTATAGTGTTGGGACTGGGTTATAGGGCTGGGACTGGGGTATAGGGCTGGGACTGGGGTATAGGGCTGGGACTGGGTTATAGGGCTGGGTCTGGGGTATAGGTCTGGGACTGGGTTATAGGGCTGGGACTGGGTTATAGGGCTGGTACTGGGTTATAGGGCTGGGACTGGGGTATAGGGCTGGTACTGGGGAATAGGGCTGGGACTGATGTATAGTGCTGGGACTGGGTTATAGGGCTGGGACTGGGGTATAGTGCTGGGACTGGGTTATAGGGCTGGGACTGTGGTATAGGGCTGGGACTGGGTTAGAGGGCTGGGGCTGGGACTGGAGTATAGGGCTGGGTCTGGGACTGGGGTATAGGTCTGGGACTGGGGTATAGGGCTTGGACTGGGGTATAGGTCTGGGACTGGGGTATAGGGCTGGGACTGGGTTATAGGGCTGGGACTGGGGTATAGGGCTGGGACTGGGGTATAGGGCTGGGGTATAGGGCTGGGACTGGGGTATAGGGCTGGGACTGGGGTATAGGGATGGGGTATAGGGCTGGGACTGGGGCATAGGGCTGGGACTGGGGTATAGGGCTGGAACTGGGGTATAGGGCTGGGTCTGGGGTATAGGGCTGGGACTGGGGTATAGGGCTGGGACTGGGGTATAGGGCTGGGACTGGGGTATAGGGCTGGGACTGGGGTATAGGATTGGGTCTGGGGTATAGGGCTGGGACTGGGGTATAGGGCTGGGACTGGGTTATAGGGCTGGGACTTGGGTATAGTGCTGGGACTGGGGTATAGGGCTGGGGATGGGGTATAGGGTTGGGACTGGGTTATAGAGCTGGGGTATAGAGCTGGGGTATAGAGCTGGGGTATAGGGCTGGGACTGGGGTATAGAGCTGGGACTGGGGTATAGGGCTGGGACTGGGGTTTAGGGCTGGGACTGGGTTATAGGGCTGGGACTGGGGTATAGGGCTGGGGATGGAGACTGGAGCTGGGGTTGACTGTTATTAACAACAGCTTCTCTGGCCCCAGTCAGTCCCACCACCTCTGACCTCCGACCCCCACCATAATCCTCCTCTTCCGTCAGCTCATTAGGACTGGGTAGTTCACACCTCACACCTCAACCCATGTTGGGCCAAGCTGTGGAGGGACTCCGGCTTTTTTATCAGCCTACCCAAATACCTACACCCCAGCCCCTTGACCCAGCCCCATCCCTATTCCTCAGCCCTATACTCCAGCCCCATCCCAAGCCCTATACCCCAGCCCCATCCCCATCCCCAGCTCTATACCCCATCCCCATCCCCAGCTCTATACCCCATCCCCTTCCCCAGCCCCATCCCCATCCCCAGCTCTATACCCCACCCCCATCCCCAGCTCTATACCCCAGCCCCATCCCCATCCCCAGCTCTATACCCCAGCTCTATACCCCAGCTCTATACCCCAGCTCTATACCCCATCCCCATCCCCAGCCCTATACCCCATCCCCATCCCCATCCCCAGCTCTATACCCCATCCCCATCCCAAACTCTATACCCCATCCCCTTCCCCAGCCCCATCCCCAGCCCCATCCCCATCCCCAGCTCTATACCCCACCCCCATCCCCAGCTCTATACCCCAGCCCCATCCCCCCATCCCCAGCTCTATACCCCAGCTCTATACCCCAGGTCTATACCCCAGCTCTATACCCCAGCTCTATACCCCAGCTCTATACCCCAGTCCCAGCCCTATACCCCAGTCCCAGCTCTATACCCCAGTCCCAGCCCTATACCCCAGTCCCAGCCCTATACCCCAGCCCCATCCCCATCCCCAGCTCTATACCCCAGCTCTATACCCCAGCTCTATACCCCAGCTCTATACCCCAGCTCTATACCCCAGTCCCAGCCCTATACCCCAGTCCCAGCCCCATACCCCAGACCCAGCCCTATACCCCATCCTCAGCCCTATCCCCAGCTCTATACCCCAGTCCCAGCACTATACCCCAGTCCCAGCTCTATACCCCATCCCTATAACCCAGTCCCAGCCCTATAACCCAGTCCCAGCTCTATACCCCATCCCTATAACCCAGTCCCAGCCCTATAACCCAGTCCCAGCTCTATACCCCATCCCTATTACCCAGTCCCATGTCTAGCCCCAGCCCCATCCCCAACCCTATAACCAAGCCCCATGTCTAGCCCCAGCCCCATCCCCAACCCTATAACCAAGCCCCATGTCTAGCCCCAGTCCATCCCCAACCCTACAACCAAGCCCCATGTCTAGCCCCAGTCCATCCCCAACCCTACAACCAAGCCCCATGTCTAGCCCCAGCCCCATCCCCAACCCTATAACCAAGCCCCATGTCTAGCCCCAGCCCCATCCCCAACCCTACAACCAAGCCCCATGTCTAGCCCCAGTCCTAGGACGGAAGCCCGGGCGGGCAGCTGCGCCTGGCTCCCACCAGGACCCTGGCCTCAGTGGCCTCTGATCTCAGCTAAACCAGAAATAAATCACCAAGCTGAGGTGACCGACTAAAGTGCTCATTAAAAAGCATTCAGACGATAATACGAGACTGGGGTATAGGGCTGGGTAATACAGGAGGAGAGAATGAAAGGTTTCTTCTCCTCGTCTCCTCCTCCTCTTCATCGGGCCTGTGGTGGTTATTAATGAGGCCAGTCTGGCTGATTGGTTGGTGCACTTGGCTGCAGTGAGTGTAATGGGGGGTCAGTGTGTGAATAACAGATTAGCTTCCTCCACTGTAACGGGGGGTCAGTTTGTTGCTAACAGGTTAGCTTCCTCCACTGTAACAGGGGGTCAGTGTGTTGCTAACAGGTTAGCTTCCTCCACTGTAACAGGGGGTCAGTGTGTTGCTAACAGGTTAGCTTCCTCCACAGATGAAAAGTGGCGGTTCGCTAACAACAGAGGCAGGCTGTTATGTGTCTGAAATGGCACTCTATTCCCTTTTCCATATAGTTCACTACGTTTAACCAGGGCCTATGGCACCCTATTCCCTTCATAGTGCACTACTTTTAACCAGGGCCTATGGCACCATATTCCCTTCATAGTGCACTACTTTTAACCAGGGCCTATGGCACCCTATTCCCTTCATAGTGCACTACTTTTAACCTGGGCCTATGGCACCCTATTCCCTTCATAGTGCACTACGTTTAACCAGGGCCTATGGCACCCTATTCCCTTCATAGTGCACTACGTTTAACCAGGGCCTATGTTTAAATGGATATTTATTTTTGAATTGCTCCCGAGTGGCGCAGCGGTCTAAGGCGCTGCGTCTCAGTGCAAGAGGCATCACTATACAGTCCCTGGTTCGAATCCAGGCTGTATCACATCCGGTAGTGATTGGGAGTCCCATTGGGTGGCGCACAATTGACCCAGCGTTGTCTGGGTTTGGCCGGGGGTATGACGTCATTGTAAATAAGAATTTGTTCTTAACTGACTTGCCTAGTTAAATAAAATGTTAATTTAAAAAATAAATAAATAAAAACATCCCAGTTGTAGATATGATACAGATGTAAATGTGTGAAAAAAAGGAAGGAATCTTGTTTCCTTGAATACCTGACATGATGACTCCTTGCTGTCCCCAGTCCACCTGACTCTGCTGCTGCTCCAGTTTCAACTGTTCTGCCTTATTATTATTCGACCATGCTGGTCATTTATGAACATTTGAACATCTTGACCATGTTCTGTTATAATCTCCACCCGGCACAGCCAGAAGAGGACTGGCCACCCCACATAGCCTGGTTCCTCTCTAGGTTTCTTCCTAGGTTTTGGCCTTTCTAGGGAGTTTTTCCTAGCCACCGTGCTTCTACACCTGCATTGCTTGCTGTTTGGGGTTTTAGGCTGGGTTTCTGTACAGCACTTTGAGATATCAGCTGATGTACGAAGGGCTTTATAAATACATTTGATTTGATTTTATTTGATTTGATTTGATTTGTTTCCTAATGTCTGACTCCTGGAAAATCCATCATCAAAATATCATTCCGTTTCCTGACACAACCCATCTGAATATCATGCATCATCGGTATTGATACGTAGGCCTGTTAAATGTCCCTCTTTCCTCTTCTAGTCAATGGAGGCCTCAGTGCTCTGATAGACTCACCCCACACTGTGACCCAGACCAACAACTCAGACACATTCCTCCTGCACCCACTCCGTCTTACGGCAACTCCGCAATACACACACACACACACACACACACACACACACACACACACACACACACACACACACACACACACACACACACACACACACACACACACACACACACACACACACACACACACACACACACACACACATATGCAATCAAACAAATACGTTCATTAGCAGGGAAGCCAGCTGATACTGGGCTTGACGGTTAGGGTGGCACATTACAGATGTGAAAGAGTTCTCTCTGCACCGCTGCACCACCCCCAAGCATCGACCCTGGGGACCCTGCACCGCTGCACCACCCCCAAGCATCGACCCTGGGGAGCAGGGACACCGCTGTACCACCCCCGAGCATCGACCCTGGGGATCCTGGTCGAGACCCAGAGACACCGCTGTACCACCCCCGAGCATCGACCCTGGGGAGCAGGGACACCGCTGTACCACCCCCAAGCATCGACCCTGGGGATCCTGGTGAGCAGAGACACCGCTGTACCACCCCCGAGAATCGACCCTGGGGAGCAGGGACACCGCTGTACCACCCCCGAGCATCGACCCTGGGGAGCAGGGACACCATCCAATGTTATAGAACAAAGGGACAGAGATCCAGCAATTCAAAATAAATATATTTACACATAGGCCCTGGTTAAACGTAGTGCACACATAGGCCCTGGTTAAACGTAGTGCACTATGAAGGGAATAGGGTGCCATAGGCCCTGGTTAAACGTAGTGCACTATGAAGGGAATAGGGTGCCATAGGCCCTGGTTAAAAGTAGTGCACTATGAAGGGAATAGGGTGCCATAGGCCCTGGTTAAACGTAGTGCACTATGAAGGGAATAGGGTGCCATAGGCCCTGGTTAAACGTAGTGAACTATATGGAAAAGGGAATAGAGTGCCATTTCAGACACATAACAGCCTGCCTCTGTTGTTAGCGAACCGCCACTTTTCATCAGTCCTTTCCAGGTAACAGTTCCTCATGTACCAGAGATGAGAGCGTACCGTGAGCTCACTACACAGCTAGCTTGAAACGGAGGGAAGGAGAGGAGGGTAAGGAGAGGAGGGGAGGGTAAGGAGAGGAAAGGAGAGGAGGGTAAGGAGGGAAGAACAGGAGAGGAGGGTAAGGAGGGAAGGAGAGGAGGGGAGGGGAAGGAGGGAAGGAGAGGAGAGGAGGGTAAGGAGGGAAGAACAGGAGAGGAGGGTAAGGAGGGAAGGAGAGGAGGGGAGGGGAAGGAGGGAAGGAGAGGAGAGGAGGGGAAGGAGGGAAGGAGAGGAGAGGAGGGGAAGGAGAGGAGAGGAGGGGAGGGGAAGGAGAGGAGAGGAGGGTAAGGAGAGGAGGGGAGGGTAAGGAGAGGAGAGGAGAGGAGGGTAAGGAGGGAAGAACAGGAGAGGAGGGTAAGGAGGGAAGGAGAGGAGAGGAGGGTAAGGAGGGAAGGAGAGGAGGGGAGGGGAAGGAGGGAAGGAGAGGAGAGGAGGGGAAGGAGGGAAGGAGAGGAGAGGAGGGGAAGGAAAGGAGAGGAGGGGAGGGGAAGGAGAGGAGAGGAGGGTAAGGATAGGAGAACAGGAGGGATGCAGCGGGGCTGGCTGGATTAGGAGGGGGCCTGTTTTTCCTCTCCTCTCCTAGCCAGGATTGATAGATAGTGACGGCCTGCCAGTTGGTTTTCATTAGATGCTCTGCACTTCAGAACCACACGATACTTCTCCTTCTCCCCCCTCCATCCCTCCATCCATCCTTCCCTCCCTCTATCTTTCTCTCCCTCCCTTCATCCATCCTTCCTTCTCTCCCTCCCTCCTTCCTTCCTTCCTTCCTTCCCTCCATCCTCCCTTCCCTCCATCCAACCTTACATCCATCTATCCCTTCCTCCTTCCATCCATCCTTCCTTCCCTCCCTCCCTCCCTCCCTCCCTCCCTCCCTCCCTCCCTCCCTCCCTCCCTCCCTCCCTCTATCCTTTCCTTCCTCCATCCGCCCCTCTACCTACATCTGAAGGGAAAGGTACTAAATTGTTCCTGAAAATGAAAATAAGAAATTGCCAGAGGGGTATTTTTTTTTTTGCTCTTCCTACAATGTATTTTGTTAATAACCTCTTCAGACTTCAAGTCTCCCCTCATGCCTTTTCTCTTTCAAGTAGACCCTGTCGTCTACCCACCTGGGGGCCCCCTGGGGGCCAGGCAGGAATTCTATTGCAATGTTAGATCTGTATTGTTAGATCTTGCATTCTCTCTAGTGTGTTCAAATGGATCCCCTCATAACCAGGGCAGGAGGAGGAGAGGAGGGAGAGGAGGGGAGGGGAGGAGGAGAGGAGGGAGAGGAGGGGAGGAGGGAGAGGAGGGGAGGAGGAGAGGAGGGGAGGAGGGAGAGGAGGGGCGGAGGGAGGAGAGAAGGGAGAGGAGGGGAGGGGAGGGAGAGGGGGAGATGAGGGGAGGGGAGGAGGAGAGGAGGGAGAGGAGGGGAGGGGAGGAGAGAGAGGAGGGGAGGAGGGAGAGGAGGGGAGGAGGGAGGAGAGAAGGGAGAGGAGGGGAGGCAAGGAGGAGAGAAGGGAGAGGAGGGGAGGGGAGGGAGAGGGGGGAGATGTGGGAGAGCAGGGGAGAAGGGTGGAGGGAGAGGAAGGGAGAAGGGAGACGTGGGAGAGGAGGGGAGGAGGGAAGGAGAGAGAGGAGGGGAGGAGGGAGACGTTGGAGAGGAGGGGAGGAGGCAAGGAGGGAGAGGAGGGGAGAAGGGAGATGTGGGAGAGGAGGGGAGAAGGGTGGAGGGAGAGGAAGGGAGAAGGGAGACGTTGGAGAGGAGGGGAGGAGGGAAGGAGAAAGAGGAGGGGAGAAGGGAGATGTAGGAGAAGGGTGGAGGGAGAGGAGGGGAGAAGAGAGATGTGGGAGAAGAGGGGAGAAGGGTGGAGGGAGAGGAAGGGAGAAGGGAGACGTGGGAGTAGGGGGAGAAGGGAGATGTGGGAGAGGAGGGGAGGAGGGAAGGAGAGAGAGGAGGGGAAACAGGAGACGTGGGAGAGGAGGAGAGGAGGGGAGGAGGGAGAGGAGGGAGAGGAGGGAGAGGAGAGAAGGAGGGAAAAGGGGAGAAGTTTAAGTCAGGGCTATGGGTGGGACTGTTCTTTGCTTGTTGCCCTCTCCTCTCTGCAGTAAACTGAACACCAATCAAATAAGGGCCAGATGTGTACTTCTGGTTCAGACTTCAGTTGTCCAGACCCTGGGGTGTAGCCCTGATAGAACCAGATAGAACCCTGATAGAACCAGATAGAACCCTGATAAAACCAGATAGAACCCTGGGGTGTAGCCCTGATAGAACCAGATAGAACCCTGATAGAACCAGATAGAACCCTGGGGTGTAGCCCTGATGGAATCTGAAAGAACATTGATAGATCCCTGGGGTGTAGCCCTAATAGAACCAGATAGAACCCTGATAGAACCCTAATAGAACCTTGGACATACTGTAATGAAGAGATGGATGACCTCTCTCTCTCTCTCTCTCTCCCTGTCTCTCTCTCTCTCTATCTCTCTCTCTCTCTCTCTCTCTCTCTTTCTCTCTCTCTCTCTCTCTCTCTCAGAGCACTTATTTGTTATCTCTCCAACATGCTGAGTATTGTGTGTGTGCACGTGTGTGTGCTTCTCAGTCTGCGTTGCGTGGGTGTCTCAGCATAACACACACAGATAAACCAGATCATCTTTCCTAGTTTCCTTTCCTCTCTAGGCCGTCATGTAGGGGAAATATCTTTAAAGCTGTCTGTTACCTCTGTTTGTATGAATCACTGACCTCTGACCTCTGACATTATTTTTCAATCACAAAAAAAGGAAAAAAAAGGTCTCTCTCTGATTTTTGATTCACTCTGTTTTGATTCACTCTGTTTTGATTCACTCTGTTTTGATTCACTCTGTTTTGATTCACTCTGTTTTGATTCACTCTGTTTTGATTCACTCTGTTTTGATTCACTCTGTTTTGATTCACTCTGTTTTGATTCACCCTGTTTTGGTTCACTCTGTTTTGATTCACTCTGTTTTGGTTCACTCTGTTTTGATTCACTCTGTTTTGATTCTCTCTGTGTTGATTCACTCTGTTTTGATTCTCTCTGTTTTGATTCACTCTGTTTTGATTCACTCTGTTTTGATTCACTCTGTTTTGATTCACCCTGTTTTGGTTCACTCTGTTTTGATTCACTCTGTTTTGATTCACTCTGTTTTGATTCACCCTGTTTTGATTCACCCTGTTTTGATTCACTCTGTTTTGATTAACTCAAGGCTGCTTTTTGCTCCTCTCTGCATATTTATGGACCTTGCAGAGGGAAAACATCCTCAAATTCAAACCATACTCCAGATTGTTCCATACCACTGGCACCTTTTAGTTATGAATAATCCAGATTGTAGCACACAAATCAGTGGCACATTGTGGTCCTCCATATTGAACCAACTAACTAAAACACTGGCAGGTCTTGATACAACATACTCCAGATTTTTGCACACCAAAATATCTCTTTTTACTCTCTGTGGCACATTTTGGTTCTCCAACTTTCCGTGTTGTTTAAAGGGTCCATAAGTAATTCACTGTTGTTCCACACCGGTTGTTTACGAAGCATGTGGAGTGGAGCATAATGGTTTTTTATTTGAGAGACATCCACGCACACACACACACACACACACACACACACACACACACACACACACACACACACACACACACACACACACACACACACACACACACACACACACACACACACACACACACACACACAGTATTTTAGAAAGTTTTGCAAAATTATTTAAAATAAAAACCTGAAATATGACATTTAATTGAAGCAGAGATTCCAGCCTCAAGTCTTCTTGGGTATGAGGCTACAAGCTTGACACACCTGTATTAATGGAGTTTCTCACATTCTTCTCTGTAGATCCTCTCAAGCTCTGTCAGGTTGGATGGGGAGCATCGCTGCACAGCTATTTGCAGGTCTCTCCAGAGATGTTTGATCGGGTTCAAGTCCGGGCTCTGGCTGGGCCACTCAAGGACATTCAAGGACTTGTCCCGAAGCCACTCTTGCGTTGTCTTGGCTGTGTGCTTAGGGTCGTTGTCCTGTTGGAAGGTGAACCTTCGCCCCAGTCTGAGGTCCTGAGCGCTCTGGAGCAGGTTTTCATCTCTCTGTACTTTGCTGGGGCGGCCTGGTGGTTATAGCGTTGGACTAGTAACCGAAAGGTTGCAAGTTCAAATCCCCAAGCTGACAAAGTACCAATCTGTTGTTCTGCCCCTGTTCTGCCCCTGAACAGGCAGTTAACCCACTGTTCCTAGACCAGTTAACCCACTGTTCCTAGACCAGTTAGCCCACTGTTCCTAGACCAGTTAACCCACTGTTCCAGGCCAGTTAACCCACTGTTCCTAGACCAGTTAACCCACTGTTCCTAGGCCAGTTAACCCACTATTCCTAGACCAGTTAACCCACTGTTCCTAGACCAGTTAACCCAACGTTCCTAGACCGTTAACCCACTGTTCCTAGACCAGTTAACCCACTGTTCCTAGACCAGTTAGCCCAACGTTCCTATACCAGTTAACCCACTGTTCCTAGACCAGTTAACCCACTGTTCCTAGACCAGTTAACCCACTGTTCCTAGACCAGTTAACCCACTGTTCCTAGGCCAGTTAACCCACTGTTCCCAGGCCGTCATTGAAAATAAGAATTTGTTCTGACTTGCCTAGTTAAAGTTCATATTTTCCTTGACTAGTCTCACTGCCACTGAAAAACATCCCCACCATGCTTCACCGTAGGGATGCTGCCACCACCATGCTTCACCGTAGGGATGCTGCCACCACCATGCTTCACCGTAGGGATGTTGCCACCACCATGCTTCACCGTAGGGATGCTGCCACCACCATGCTTCACCGTAGGGATGCTGCCCCCACCATGCTTCACCGTAGGGATGCTACCAAAACCATGCTTCACCGTAGGGATGCTGCCACCACCATGCTTCACCATAGGGATGCTGCCACCACCATGCTTCACCGTAGGGATGCTGCCACCACCATGCTTCACCGTAGGGATGCTGCCACCACCATGCTTCACCGTAGGGATGCTGCCACCACCATGCTTCACCGTAGGGATGCTGCCACCACCATGCATCACCGTAGGGATGCTGCCACCTCCATGCTTCACCGCAGGGATGCTGCCACCACCATGCTTCACCGTTGGGATGGTGCCAGGTTTCCTCCAGACGTGACGCTTGGAATTCAGGCCAAAGAGTTCAATCTTGGTTTCATCAGACCGTATAATCTTGTTTCTCATGGTCTGAGAGTCCTTTAGGTGCCTTTTGGCAAACTCCAAGTGGGCTGTCATGTGCCTTTTACTGAGGAGTGGCTTCCATCTGGTCACTCTACCATAAGGGCCTGATTGGTGGAGTGCTGCAGAGATGGATGTCCTTCTGGAAGGCTCTCCCATCTCCACAGAGTAACTCTAGATCTCTGTCCGATTGACCATTGCTTTCTTGGTCACCTCCCTGACCAATGCCCTTGTACCCCAATTGCTCAGTTTGGCCGGGCGGCCAGCTCTGGGAAGAGTCTTGGTGGTTCCAAACTTCTTACATTTAAGAATGTTGGAAGCCACTGTGTTCTTGGGGACCTTCAATGCTGCAGAAATGTTTTGGTACCCTTCCCCAGATCTGTGCCTCGACACAATCCTGTCTCGGAGCTCTACAGACAATTCCTTTGACCTCATGGCTTGGTTTTGGCTCTGACATGCGCTGTCAACTGTGGGACAACATGTGGACTCCAATCAAGTTGTGGAAACATCTCAAGGATGATCAATGGAAACACGATGTACCCGAGTTGAATTTCTAGTCTCATAGCAAAGGGTCTGAATACTTATTTAAATAAGGTATTTCTGTTTGTTATTTTTTTTATACATTTTGCTCAAATTTCTAAAAACCTGTTTTCACTTTGTCGTTATGGGGTACTGTTGCTGAGGAAAAACATTTATTTAATCCATTTTAGAATAAGGCTGTAACGTAACAAGAAGGGGAAGAAGTAAAAAGGGGTCTGAATTCCGACTGTAAATAACAGAGAGCCAGAGCGGGAACTGTTTCATCCAGTAGTCCAGTAGATTACCGGTGATAACCTATCTCTGAGAACCAGACCTAGAAAGGAGCTTTGATCTGCTGACGGAAAACAGTGTGATTGCAATTCCTTTCCCTAATTGCACCACTCACTGCTCCTCTGGTAGTCAGCTAAATCCCTGTGTTGTTGTCTTATCTCTGAGTAACCACAGTACAGCTACAGACAGCAGTAGATAGATTGATCGGGTTAAAGACAGACAGGTGTGTATCAGGAATGCCACAGCAGACAACATACACTGCTTATACTAATTAAAGTCCTTAGGACCGATTTAAAATCATGCTTTGGGAGGTTTAAACAAGGTAGATTCAAGAGTGACATTTCTGTATAAACTTGTAAACAGAGTTCAAGTTGCTTTCAATCTTAAGGGTAGAAAAAGGTTTGTTTATATTATCAACCAATCAGAATGGAGAGCTCAGAGTCGTGACAAATCAGTCTTCTGGAATCCTGGGGAGAGGAGGCACCAAAGGAACCTGCCCCCCTCTGTCCCCCCACTGTCCTCCCTCTGCTCACCCCTCTGTCCTCCCTCTGTCCCCCCTCTGTTCTCCCTCTGTTCTCCCTCTGTCCTCCCTCTGTCCCCCCTCTGCTCCCCCTCTGTCCCCCCACTGCTCACCCCTCTGTCCTCCCTCTGTCCCCCCTCTGTCCCCCGCCTGTCCTCCCTCTGTCCTCCCTCTGCTCACCCCTCTGTTCTCCCTCTGTCCTCCCTCTGCTCACCCCTCTGTCCTCCCTCTGTCCCCCCACTGTCCTCCCTCTGTCCCCCCTCTGTCCCCCCTCTGCTCCCTCACTGCTCCCCCTCTGTCCTCCCTCACCATTCTCCCTCCCTGCCCCCTCTGTCCTACCTCACCATCCCGCCTCCCTGCCCCCCTCTGTCCTCCCTCTGTCCCCCCTCTGTTCTCCCTCTGTCCCCCCTCTGTCCTCCCTCTGTCCTCCCCCCTCTGTCCCCCCTCTGTCCCCCCTCTGCTCCCCCTCTGTCCTCCCTCTGCTCCCCCCTCTGTCCCCCCTCTGCTCCCCCTCTGTCCTCCCTCTGTCCCCCCTCTGTCCTCCCTCTGTCCCCATTCTGTCCTCCTCTGTCCCCCCTCTGTCCCCCCTCTGCTCCCCCTCTGTCCTCCCTCTGCTCCCCCCTCTGTCCCCCCTCTGCTCCCCCTCTGTCCTCCCTCTGCTCCCCCACTGTCCTCCCTCTGTCCCCCCTCTGTCCTCCCTCTGTCCCCCCTCTGCTCCCGCTCTGTCCTCCCTCTATCCTCTATCACCATTTCCCTCCCTGCTCCCCCTCTGTCCTCCCTCCATCCTCTATCACCAATCTCCCTCCCTGTCCTCCCTCCATCCTCTATAACCATCCTCTATCACCAATCTCCCTCTGCCCAACCTCTGTCCCCCCTCTGTCCTCCCTCTGCTCACCCCTCTGTCCTCCCTCTGTCCCCCCTCTGTTCTCCCTCTGTCCTCCCTCTGCCCCCCCCCCCTAAAATAAAGAAAACAGTCCAACAAACTAAAACAAAAGGAATCCATAAAATTCCTGCTTTAAAAAAAAAAATATCTGCTAATGTCCTGTACAACCAGAACAAATAGCAGGCCAAACTTTCCCTCTCAGCACTGCCTGGACTGCGCAGAAATGCAAATGCTTTCCGTTTGAGTTATGTTAGGTTTTATTTTCATCTCACCCCTCTGTCCTCCCTCTGTCCTCCCTCTGTCCCCCCTCTGCTCCCCCTCTGTCCCCCCACTGCTCACCCCTCTGTCCTCCCTCTGTCCCCCCTCTGTCCTCCCTCTGCCCCCCCTATGTTCTCCCTCTGTCCTCCCTCTGTCCTCCCTCTGTCCCCCCTCTGCTCCCCCTCTGTCCCCCCACTGCTCACCCCTCTGTCCTCCCTCTGTCCCCCCTCTGTCCTCCCTCTGTCCCCCCTCTGTCCCCCGCCTGTCCTCCCTCTGTCCTCCCTCTGCTCGCCCCTCTGTTCTCCCTCTGTCCTCCCTCTGCTCACCCCTCTGTCCTCCCTCTGTCCCCCCACTGTCCTCCCTCTGTCCCCCCTCTCTCCCCCCTCTGCTCCCTCACTGCTCCCCCTCTGTCCTCCCTCACCATCCTCCCTCCCTGCCCCCTCTGTCCTACCTCACCATCCGCCTCCCTGCCCCCCTCTGTCCTCCCTCTGTCCCCCCTCTGTTCTCCCTCTGTCCCCCCTCTGTCATCCCTCTGTCCTCCCCCCTCTGTCCCCCCTCTGTCCTCTATCACCATTTTCCCTCCCTGCTCCCCCTCTGTCCTCCCTCCATCCTCTATCACCATTCCCCCTTCCTGCTCCCCATCTGTCCTCCCTCCATCCTCTATCACCATTCACCCTCCCTGCTCCCCCTCTGTCCTCCCTCCATCCTCTATCACCATCCTCCCTCCCTGCTCCTCCTCTGTCCTCCCTCCATCCTCTATCACCATTCTCCCTCCCTGCTCCCCCTCTGTCCTCCCTCCATCCTCTATCCCCATCCTCCCTCCCTGCTCCCCCTCTGTCCTCCCTCACCATCCTCCCTCCCTGCTCCCCCTCTGTCCTCCTTCCATCCTCTATCACCATCCTCCCTCCCTGCTCCCCCCTCTGTCCTCCTTCACCATCCTCCCTCCCTGCTCCCCCTCTGTCCTCCCTGACCATCCTCCCTCCCTGCTCCCCTTCTGTCCTCCCTCACCATCCTCCCTGCTCCCCCTCTGTCCTCCCTCCATCCTCTATCACCATTTTCCCTCCCTGCTCCCCCTCTGTCCTCCCTCCATCCTCTATCACCATTCCCCCTTCCTGCTCCCCATCTGTCCTCCCTCCATCCTCTATCACCATTCACCCTCCCTGCTCCCCCTCTGTCCTCCCTCCATCCTCTATCACCATCCTCCCTCCCTGCTCCTCCTCTGTCCTCCCTCCATCCTCTATCACCATTCTCCCTCCCTGCTCCCCCTCTGTCCTCCCTCCATTCTCTATCCCCATCCTCCCTCCCTGCTCCCCCTCTGTCCTCCCTCACAATCCTCCCTCCCTGCTCCCCCTCTGTCCTCCTTCCATCCTCTATCACCATCCTCCCTCCCTGCTCCCCCCTCTGTCCTCCTTCACCATCCTCCCTCCCTGCTCCCCCTCTGTCCTCCCTGACCTTCCTCCCTCCCTGCTCCCCTTCTGTCCTCCCTCACTATCCTCCCTGCTCCCCCTCTGTCCTCCCTCCATCCTCTATCACCATTTTCCCTCCCTGCTCCCCCTCTGTCCTCCCTCCATCCTCTATCACCATTCCCCCTTCCTGCTCCCCATCTGTCCTCCCTCCATCCTCTATCACCATTCACCCTCCCTGCTCCCCCTCTGTCCTCCCTCCATCCTCTATCACCATCCTCCCTCCCTGCTCCTCCTCTGTCCTCCCTCCATCCTCTATCACCATTCTCCCTCCCTGCTCCCCCTCTGTCCTCCCTCCATCCTCTATCCCCATCCTCCCTCCTTGCTCCCCCTCTGTCCTCGCTCACCATCCTCCCTCCCTGCTCCCCCTCTGTCCTCCATCCATCCTCTATCACCATCCTCCCTCCCTGCTCCCCCCTCTGTCCTCCTTCACCCTCCTCCCTCCCTGCTCCCCCTCTGTCCCCCCACTGCTCACCCCTCTGTCCTCCCTCTGTCCCCCCTCTGTCCTCCCTCTGTCCCCCCTCTGTCCCCCGCCTGTCCTCCCTCTGTCCTCCCTCTGCTCACCCCTCTGTCCTCCCTCTGTCCCCCCACTGTCCTCCCTCTGTCCCCCCTCTCTCCCCCCTCTGCTCCCTCACTGCTCCCCCTCTGTCCTCCCTCACCATCCTCCCTCCCTGCCCCCTCTGTCCTACCTCATCATCCGCCTCCCTGCCCCCCTCTGTCCTCCCTCTGTCCCCCCTCTGTTCTCCCTCTGTCCCCCCTCTGTCCTCCCTCTGTCCTCCCCCCTCTGTCCCCCCTCTGTCCTCTATCACCATTCTCCCTCCCTGCTCCCCCTCTGTCCTCCCTCCATCCTCTATCCCCATCCTCCCTCCTTGCTCCCCCTCTGTCCTCGCTCACCATCCTCCCTCCCTGCTCCCCCTCTGTCCTCCATCCATCCTCTATCACCATCCTCCCTCCCTGCTCCCCCCTCTGTCCTCCTTCACCCTCCTCCCTCCCTGCTCCCCCTCTGTCCCCCCACTGCTCACCCCTCTGTCCTCCCTCTGTCCCCCCTCTGTCCTCCCTCTGTCCCCCCTCTGTCCCCCGCCTGTCCTCCCTCTGTCCTCCCTCTGCTCACCCCTCTGTTCTCCCTCTGTCCTCCCTCTGCTCACCCCTCTGTCCTCCCTCTGTCCCCCCACTGTCCTCCCTCTGTCCCCCCTCTCTCCCCCCTCTGCTCCCTCACTGCTCCCCCTCTGTCCTCCCTCACCATCCTCCCTCCCTGCCCCCTCTGTCCTACCTCATCATCCGCCTCCCTGCCCCCCTCTGTCCTCCCTCTGTCCCCCCTCTGTTCTCCCTCTGTCCCCCCTCTGTCCTCCCTCTGTCCTCCCCCCTCTGTCCCCCTCTGTCCTCTATCACCATTCACCCTCCCTGCTCCCCCTCTGTCCTCCCTCCATCCTCTATCACCATCCTCCCTCCCTGCTCCTCCTCTGTCCTCCCTCCATCCTCTATCACCATTCACCCTCCCTGCTCCCCCTCTGTCCTCCCTCCATCCTCTATCACCATCCTCCCTCCCTGCTCCTCCTCTGTCCTCGCTCACCATCCTCCCTCCCTGCTCCCCCTCTGTCCTCCCTCCATCCTCTATCACCATCCTCCCTCCCTGCTCCCCCCTCTGTCCTCCTTCACCATCCTCCCTCCCTGCTCCCCCTCTGTCCTCCCCACTGCTCACCCCTCTGTCCTCCCTCTGTCCCCCCTCTGTCCTCCCTCTGTCCCTCCCTCCCTGCTCCCCCTCTGTCCTCCCTCACAATCCTCCCTCCCTGCTCCCCCTCTGTCCTCCTTCCATCCTCTATCACCATCCTCCCTCCCTGCTCCCCCCTCTGTCCTCCTTCACCATCCTCCCTCCCTGCTCCCCCTCTGTCCTCCCTGACCTTCCTCCCTCCCTGCTCCCCTTCTGTCCTCCCTCACTATCCTCCCTGCTCCCCCTCTGTCCTCCCTCCATCCTCTATCACCATTTTCCCTCCCTGCTCCCCCTCTGTCCTCCCTCCATCCTCTATCACCATTCCCCCTTCCTGCTCCCCATCTGTCCTCCCTCCATCCTCTATCACCATTCACCCTCCCTGCTCCCCCTCTGTCCTCCCTCCATCCTCTATCACCATCCTCCCTCCCTGCTCCTCCTCTGTCCTCCCTCCATCCTCTATCACCATTCTCCCTCCCTGCTCCCCCTCTGTCCTCCCTCCATCCTCTATCCCCATCCTCCCTCCTTGCTCCCCCTCTGTCCTCGCTCACCATCCTCCCTCCCTGCTCCCCCTCTGTCCTCCATCCATCCTCTATCACCATCCTCCCTCCCTGCTCCCCCCTCTGTCCTCCTTCACCCTCCTCCCTCCCTGCTCCCCCTCTGTCCCCCCACTGCTCACCCCTCTGTCCTCCCTCTGTCCCCCCTCTGTCCTCCCTCTGTCCCCCCTCTGTCCCCCGCCTGTCCTCCCTCTGTCCTCCCTCTGCTCACCCCTCTGTCCTCCCTCTGTCCCCCCACTGTCCTCCCTCTGTCCCCCTCTCTCCCCCCTCTGCTCCCTCACTGCTCCCCTCTGTCCTCCCTCACCATCCTCCCTCCCTGCCCCCTCTGTCCTACCTCATCATCCGCCTCCCTGCCCCCCTCTGTCCTCCCTCTGTCCCCCCTCTGTTCTCCCTCTGTCCCCCCTCTGTCCTCCCCCCTCTGTCCCCCCTCTGTCCTCTATCACCATTCTCCCTCCCTGCTCCCCCTCTGTCCTCCCTCCATCCTCTATCCCCATCCTCCCTCCTTGCTCCCCCTCTGTCCTCGCTCACCATCCTCCCTCCCTGCTCCCCCTCTGTCCTCCATCCATCCTCTATCACCATCCTCCCTCCCTGCTCCCCCCTCTGTCCTCCTTCACCCTCCTCCCTCCCTGCTCCCCCTCTGTCCCCCCACTGCTCACCCCTCTGTCCTCCCTCTGTCCCCCCTCTGTCCTCCCTCTGTCCCCCCTCTGTCCCCCGCCTGTCCTCCCTCTGTCCTCCCTCTGCTCACCCCTCTGTTCTCCCTCTGTCCTCCCTCTGCTCACCCCTCTGTCCTCCCTCTGTCCCCCCACTGTCCTCCCTCTGTCCCCCCTCTCTCCCCCCTCTGCTCCCTCACTGCTCCCCCTCTGTCCTCCCTCACCATCCTCCCTCCCTGCCCCCTCTGTCCTACCTCATCATCCGCCTCCCTGCCCCCCTCTGTCCTCCCTCTGTCCCCCCTCTGTTCTCCCTCTGTCCCCCCTCTGTCCTCCCTCTGTCCTCCCCCCTCTGTCCCCCCTCTGTCCTCTATCACCATTTTCCCTCCCTGCTCCCCCTCTGTCCTCCCTCCATCCTCTATCACCATTCCCCCTTCCTGCTCCCCATCTGTCCTCCCTCCATCCTCTATCACCATTCACCCTCCCTGCTCCCCCTCTGTCCTCCCTCCATCCTCTATCACCATCCTCCCTCCCTGCTCCTCCTCTGTCCTCCCTCCATCCTCTATCACCATTCTCCCTCCCTGCTCCCCCTCTGTCCTCCCTCCATCCTCTATCCCCATCCTCCCTCCCTGCTCCCCCTCTGTCCTCCCTCACCATCCTCCCTCCCTGCTCCCCCTCTGTCCTCCTTCCATCCTCTATCACCATCCTCCCTCCCTGCTCCCCCCTCTGTCCTCCTTCACCATCCTCCCTCCCTGCTCCCCCTCTGTCCTCCCTGACCATCCTCCCTCCCTGCTCCCCTTCTGTCCTCCCTCACCATCCTCCCTGCTCCCCCTCTGTCCTCCCTCCATCCTCTATCACCATTTTCCCTCCCTGCTCCCCCTCTGTCCTCCCTCCATCCTCTATCACCATTCCCCCTTCCTGCTCCCCATCTGTCCTCCCTCCATCCTCTATCACCATTCACCCTCCCTGCTCCCCCTCTGTCCTCCCTCCATCCTCTATCACCATCCTCCCTCCCTGCTCCTCCTCTGTCCTCCCTCCATCCTCTATCACCATTCTCCCTCCCTGCTCCCCCTCTGTCCTCCCTCCATTCTCTATCCCCATCCTCCCTCCCTGCTCCCCCTCTGTCCTCCCTCACAATCCTCCCTCCCTGCTCCCCCTCTGTCCTCCTTCCATCCTCTATCACCATCCTCCCTCCCTGCTCCCCCCTCTGTCCTCCTTCACCATCCTCCCTCCCTGCTCCCCCTCTGTCCTCCCTGACCTTCCTCCCTCCCTGCTCCCCTTCTGTCCTCCCTCACTATCCTCCCTGCTCCCCCTCTGTCCTCCCTCCATCCTCTATCACCATTTTCCCTCCCTGCTCCCCCTCTGTCCTCCCTCCATCCTCTATCACCATTCCCCCTTCCTGCTCCCCATCTGTCCTCCCTCCATCCTCTATCACCATTCACCCTCCCTGCTCCCCCTCTGTCCTCCCTCCATCCTCTATCACCATCCTCCCTCCCTGCTCCTCCTCTGTCCTCCCTCCATCCTCTATCACCATTCTCCCTCCCTGCTCCCCCTCTGTCCTCCCTCCATCCTCTATCCCCATCCTCCCTCCTTGCTCCCCCTCTGTCCTCGCTCACCATCCTCCCTCCCTGCTCCCCCTCTGTCCTCCATCCATCCTCTATCACCATCCTCCCTCCCTGCTCCCCCCTCTGTCCTCCTTCACCCTCCTCCCTCCCTGCTCCCCCTCTGTCCCCCCACTGCTCACCCCTCTGTCCTCCCTCTGTCCCCCCTCTGTCCTCCCTCTGTCCCCCCTCTGTCCCCCGCCTGTCCTCCCTCTGTCCTCCCTCTGCTCACCCCTCTGTTCTCCCTCTGTCCTCCCTCTGCTCACCCCTCTGTCCTCCCTCTGTCCCCCCACTGTCCTCCCTCTGTCCCCCCTCTCTCCCCCCTCTGCTCCCTCACTGCTCCCCCTCTGTCCTCCCTCACCATCCTCCCTCCCTGCCCCCTCTGTCCTACCTCATCATCCGCCTCCCTGCCCCCCTCTGTCCTCCCTCTGTCCCCCCTCTGTTCTCCCTCTGTCCCCCCTCTGTCCTCCCTCTGTCCTCCCCCCTCTGTCCCCCCTCTGTCCTCTATCACCATTTTCCCTCCCTGCTCCCCCTCTGTCCTCCCTCCATCCTCTATCACCATTCCCCCTTCCTGCTCCCCATCTGTCCTCCCTCCATCCTCTATCACCATTCACCCTCCCTGCTCCCCCTCTGTCCTCCCTCCATCCTCTATCACCATCCTCCCTCCCTGCTCCTCCTCTGTCCTCCCTCCATCCTCTATCACCATTCTCCCTCCCTGCTCCCCCTCTGTCCTCCCTCCATCCTCTATCCCCATCCTCCCTCCCTGCTCCCCCTCTGTCCTCCCTCACCATCCTCCCTCCCTGCTCCCCCTCTGTCCTCCTTCCATCCTCTATCACCATCCTCCCTCCCTGCTCCCCCCTCTGTCCTCCTTCACCATCCTCCCTCCCTGCTCCCCCTCTGTCCTCCCTGACCATCCTCCCTCCCTGCTCCCCTTCTGTCCTCCCTCACCATCCTCCCTGCTCCCCCTCTGTCCTCCCTCCATCCTCTATCACCATTTTCCCTCCCTGCTCCCCCTCTGTCCTCCCTCCATCCTCTATCACCATTCCCCCTTCCTGCTCCCCATCTGTCCTCCTTCCATCCTCTATCACCATTCACCCTCCCTGCTCCCCCTCTGTCCTCCCTCCATCCTCTATCACCATCCTCCCTCCCTGCTCCTCCTCTGTCCTCCCTCCATCCTCTATCACCATTCTCCCTCCCTGCACCCCCTCTGTCCTCCCTCCATCCTCTATCACCATCCTCCCTCCCTGCTCCTCCTCTGTCCTCCCTCCATCCTCTATCACCATTCTCCCTCCCTGCTCCCCCTCTGTCCTCCCTCCATTCTCTATCCCCATCCTCCCTCCCTGCTCCCCCTCTGTCCTCCCTCACAATCCTCCCTCCCTGCTCCCCCTCTGTCCTCCTTCCATCCTCTATCACCATCCTCCCTCCCTGCTCCCCCCTCTGTCCTCCTTCACCATCCTCCCTCCCTGCTCCCCCTCTGTCCTCCCTGACCTTCCTCCCTCCCTGCTCCCCTTCTGTCCTCCCTCACCAGCCTCCCTGCTCCCCCTCTGTCCTCCCTCCATCCTCTATCACCATTTTCCCTCCCTGCTCCCCCTCTGTCCTCCCTCCATCCTCTATCACCATTCCCCCTTCCTGCTCCCCATCTGTCCTCCCTCCATCCTCTATCACCATTCACCCTCCCTAATCCCCCTCTGTCCCCCCACTGCTCACCCCTCTGTCCTCCCTCTGTCCCCCCTCTGTCCTCCCTCTGTCCCCCCTCTGTCCCCCGCCTGTCCTCCCTCTGTCCTCCCTCTGCTCACCCCTCTGTTCTCCCTCTGTCCTCCCTCTGCTCACCCCTCTGTCCTCCCTCTGTCCCCCCACTGTCCTCCCTCTGTCCCCCCTCTCTCCCCCCTCTGCTCCCTCACTGCTCCCCCTCTGTCCTCCCTCACCATCCTCCCTCCCTGCCCCCTCTGTCCTACCTCATCATCCGCCTCCCTGCCCCCCTCTGTCCTCCCTCTGTCCCCCCTCTGTTCTCCCTCTGTCCCCCCTCTGTCCTCCCTCTGTCCTCCCCCCTCCGTCCCCCCTCTGTCCTCTATCACCATTTTCCCTCCCTGCTCCCCCTCTGTCCTCCCTCCATCCTCTATCACCATTCCCCCTTCCTGCTCCCCATCTGTCCTCCCTCCATCCTCTATCACCATTCACCCTCCCTGCTCCCCCTCTGTCCTCCCTCCATCCTCTATCACCATCCTCCCTCCCTGCTCCTCCTCTGTCCTCCCTCCATCCTCTATCACCATTCTCCCTCCCTGCTCCCCCTCTGTCCTCCCTCCATCCTCTATCCCCATCCTCCCTCCCTGCTCCCCCTCTGTCCTCCCTCACCATCCTCCCTCCCTGCTCCCCCTCTGTCCTCCTTCCATCCTCTATCACCATCCTCCCTCCCTGCTCCCCCCTCTGTCCTCCTTCACCATCCTCCCTCCCTGCTCCCCTTCTGTCCTCCCTCACCATCCTCCCTGCTCCCCCTCTGTCCTCCCTCCATCCTCTATCACCATTTTCCCTCCCTGCTCCCCCTCTGTCCTCCCTCCATCCTCTATCACCATCCTCCCTCCCTGCTCCTCCTCTGTCCCTCCATCCTCTATCACCATTCTCCCTCCCTGCTCCCCCTCTGTCCTCCCTCCATCCTCTATCCCCATCCTCCCTCCCTGCTCCCCCTCTGTCCTCCCTCACCATCCTCCCTCCCTGCTCCCCCTCTGTCCTCCTTCCATCCTCTATCACCCCCCTCCCTCCCTGCTCCCCCCTCTGTCCTCCTTCACCATCCTCCCTCCCTGCCCCCCCTCCATCCTCTCTCAACTTCCTCCCTCCCTGCTCCCCCTCTGTCCTCCCTCACCATCCTCCCTCCCTTCTCCCCCTCTGTCCTCCTTCCATCCTCTATCACCATCCTCCCTCCCTGCTCCCCCCTCTGTCCTCCTTCACCATCCTCCCTCCCTGCTCCCCCTCTGTCCTCCCTGACCATCCTCCCTCCCTGCTCCCCTTCTGTCCTCCCTCACCATCCTCCCTGCTCCCCCTCTGTCCTCCCTCCATCCTCTATCACCATTCCCCTTCATGCTCCCCATCTGTCCTCCCTCCATCCTCTATCACCATTCACCCTCCCTGCTCCCCCTCTGTCCTCCCTCCATCCTCTATCACCATCCTCCCTCCCTGCTCCCCTCTGTCCTCCCTCCATCCTCTATCACCATCCTCCCTCCTTGCTCCCCCTCTGTCCTCCCTCCATCCTCTATCCCCATCCTCCCTCCTTGCTCCCCCTCTGTCCTCGCTCACCATCCTCCCTCCCTGCTCCCCCTCTGTCCTCCATCCATCCTCTATCATCATCCTCCCTCCCTGCTCCCCCCTCTGTCCTCCTTCACCCTCCTCCCTCCCTGCTCCCCCTCTGTCCTCCCTGACCATCCTCCCTCCCTGCTCCCCTTCTGTCCTCCCTCACCATCCTCCCTGCTCCCCCTCTGTCCTCCCTCCATCCTCTATCACCATCCTCTCTCCCTGCTCCCCCTCTGTCCCCCCTCTGCTCCCCTCTGCCCCCCCCTCTGCTCCCCCTCTGTCCTCCCCCTCTCCTCTATCCCCATACTCCCTCCCTGCTCCCCCTCTGTCCTCCCTCACCATCCTCCCTCCCTTCTCCCCCTCTGTCCTCCTTCCATCCTCTATCACCATCCTCCCTCCCTGCTCCCCCCTCTGTCCTCCTTCACCATCCTCCCTCCCTGCTCCCCCTCTGTCCTCCCTGACCATCCTCCCTCCCTGCTCCCCTTCTGTCCTCCCTCACCATCCTCCCTGCTCCCCCTCTGTCCTCCCTCCATCCTCTATCACCATTTTCCCTCCCTGCTCCCCCTCTGTCCTCCCTCCATCCTCTATCACCATCCTCCCTCCCTGCTCCTCCTCTGTCCTCCCTCCATCCTCTATCCATTCTCCCTCCCTGCTCCCCCTCTGTCCTCCCTCCATCCTCTATCCCCATCCTCCCTCCCTGCTCCCCCTCTGTCCTCCCTCACCATCCTCCCTCCCTGCTCCCCCTCTGTCCTCGCTCACCATCCTCTATCACCATCCTCCCTCCCTGCTCCCCCCTCTGTCCGCCTTCACCATCCTCCCTCCCTGCTCCCCCTCTGTCCTCCCTGACCATCCTCCCTCCCTGCTCCCCTTCTTTCCTCCCTCACCATCCTCCCTGCTCCCCCGCGGTCCTCCCTCCATCCTCTATCTCCATCCTCTCTCCCTGCTCCCCCTCTGTCCCCCCTCTGCTCCCCCTCTGCCCCCCCCTCTGCTCCCCCTCTATCCTCCCTCCATCCTCTATCACCATCCTCCCTCCCTGCTCCTCCGCTGTCCTCCCTCCATCCTCTATCACCATTCTCCCTCCCTGCTCCCCCTCTGTCCTCCCTCACCATCCTCCCTCCCTGCCCCCCCCTCCATCCTCTCTCAACTTCCTCCCTCCCTGTTCCCCCTCTGTCCTCCCTCACCATCCTCCCTCCCTGCCCCCCCTCCATCCTCTATCACCATCCTCCCACGCTGCCTCCACCTCTGTCCTCCCTGCATCCTCTATCACCATCCTCCCTCCCTGCCCCCCCCCCTGTCCTCTTTCCATCCTCTATCACCATCCTCCCTCCCTGCTCCCCCCTCTGTCCTCCTTCACTATCCTCCCTCCCTGCCCCCCCTCCATCCTCTCTCAACTTCCTCCCTCCCTGCTCCCCCCTCTGTCCTCCTTCACCATCCTCCCTCCCTGCTCCCCCTCTGTCCTCCCTGACCATCCTCCCTCCCTGCTCCCCTTCTGTCCTCCCTCACCATCCTCCCTGCTCCCCCTCTGTCCTCCCTCCATCCTCTATCACCATTTTCCCTCCCTGCTCCCCCTCTGTCCTCCCTCCATCCTCTATCACCATTCCCCTTCCTGCTCCCCATCTGTCCTCCCTCCATCCTCTATCACCATTCACCCTCCCTGCTCCCCCTCTGTCCTCCCTCCATCCTCTATCACCCTCCTCCCTCCCTGCTCCTCCTCTGTCCTCCCTCCATCCTCTATCACCATTCTCCCTCCCTGCTCCCCCTCTGTCCTCCCTCCATCCTCTATCCCCATCCTCCCTCCCTGCTCCCCCTCTGTCCTCGCTCACCATCCTCCCTCCCTGCTCCCCCTCTGCCCTCCATCCATCCTCTATCACCATCCTCCCTCCCTGCTCCCCCCTCTGTCCTCCTTCACCCTCCTCCCTCCCTGCTCCCCTCTGTCCTCCCTGACCATCCTCCCTCCCTGCTCCCCTTCTGTCCTCCCTCACCATCCTCCCTGCTCCCCCTCTGTCCTCCCTCCATCCTCTATCACCATCCTCTCTCCCTGCTCCCCCTCTGTCCCCCCTCTGCTCCCCCTCTGCCCCCCCCTCTGCTCCCCCTCTGTCCTCCCTCCATCCTCTATCCCCATACTCCCTCCCTGCTCCCCCTCTGTCCTCCCTCACCATCCTCCCTCCCTGCTCCCCCTCTGTCCTCCTTCCATCCTCTATCATCATCCTCCCTCCCTGCTCCCCCCTCTGTCCTCCTTCACCATCCTCCCTCCCTGCTCCCCCTCTGTCCTCCCTGACCATCCTCCCTCCCTGCTCCCCTTCTGTCCTCCCTCACCATCCTCCCTGCTCCCCCTCTGTCCTCCCTCCATCCTCTATCACCATTTTCCCTCCCTGCTCCCCCTCTATCCTCCCTCCATCCTCTATCACCATTCCCCCTTCCTGCTCCCCATCTGTCCTCCCTCCATCCTCTATCACCATTCACCCTCCCTGCTCCCCCTCTGTCCTCCCTCCATCCTCTATCACCATCCTCCCTCCCTGCTCCTCCTCTGTCCTCCCTCACCATGCTCCCTCCCTGCTCCCCCTCTGTCCTCGCTCACCATCCTCTATCACCATCCTCCCTCCCTGCTCCCCCCTCTGTCCTCCTTCACCATCCTCCCTCCCTGCTCCCCCTCTGTCCTCGCTCACCATCCTCTATCACCATCCTCCCTCCCTGCTCCCCCCTCTGTCCTCCTTCACCATCCTCCCTCCCTGCTCCCCCTCTGTTCTCCCTGACCATCCTCCCTCCCTGCTCCCCTTCTTTCCTCCCTCACCATCCTCCCTGCTCCCCCTCTGTCCTCCCTCCATCCTCTATCACCATCCTCTCTCCCTGCTCCCCCTCTGCCCCCCCCTCTGCTCCCCCTCTATCCTCCCTCCATCCTCTATCACCATCCTCCCTCCCTGCTCCTCCTCTGTCCTCCCTCCATCCTCTATCACCATTCTCCCTCCCTGCTCCCCCTCTGTCCTCCCTCACCATCCTCCCTCCCTGCCCCGCCTCCATCCTCTCTCAACTTCCTCCCTCCCTGCTCCCCCTCTGTCCTCCCTCACCATCCTCCCTCCCTGCCCCCCCTCCATCCTCTATCACCATCCTCCCACGCTGCCTCCACCTCTGTCCTCCCTGCATCCTCTATCACCATCCTCCCTCCCTGCCCCCCCCTGTCCTCTTTCCATCCTCTATCACCATCCTTCCTCCCTGCTCCTCCCCCCCTCTGTCCTCCCTCACCATCCTCCCTCCCGGCCTCCCACACCCTTCTGGCGTTGATATGTTAGACCCACGCATAGACGGACAGTCTCCCCCGTCTCGTTCCTCCCCCCTCATCTCCAGATAAATAATCCCTTGGATGATGATGATGGTTTTAGTTCCTTAGTATCCAGACTAGATAGTATCCAGACCAGATAGTATCCAGACTAGATAGTATCCAGACCAGATAGTATCCAGACTAGATAGTATCCAGACTAGATAGTATCCAGATCAGATGAAGGGATGTACCTCACTATCAAGACCAGATAGTATCCAGACTAGATAGTATCCAGATCAGATGAAGGGATGTACCTCACTATCAAGACCAGATAGTATCCAGACTAGATAGTATCCAGACTAGATAGTATCCAGATCAGATGAAGGGATGTACCTCACTATCAAGACCAGATAGTATCCAGACTAGATAGTATCCAGATCAGATGAAGGGATGTACCTCACTATCAAGACCAGATAGAATCCAGACTAGATAGTATCCAGACTAGATAGTATCCAGACTAGATAGTATCCAGATCAGATGAAGGGATGTACCTCACTATCAAGACCAGATAGTATCCAGACTAGATAGTATCCAGACTAGATAGTGTCCAGACCAGATGAAGGGCAGTACCTTAGTATCCAGACTAGATGAAGGGCAATATCTTAGTATCCAGACTAGATAGTATCCAGACTAGATGAAGGGCAATACCTTAGTATCCAGATTAGATAGTATTCAGACTAGATGAAGGGCGGTTCCTTAGTATCCAGACTAGACAGTATCCCGACTAGATGAAGGGCAGTTCCTTAGTATCCAGACTAGATAGTATCCAGACTAGATAGTATCCAGACTAGATAGTATCCAGACTAGATGAAGGGCAGTACCTTAGTATACAGACTAGATAGTATCCAGACTAGATGAAGGGCAGTACCTTAGTGTCCTGACTAGATGAAGGGCAGTTCCTTAGTATCCAGACTAGATAGTATCCAGACTAGATAGTATCCAGACTAGATAGTATCCAGACTAGATGAAGTGCAGTACCTTAGTATCCAGACTAGATAGTATCCAGACTAGATGAAGGGCAGTAGCTTAGTATCCAGACTAGATAGTATCCAGACTAGATGAAGGGCAGTACCTTAGTATCCAGACTGGACAGTATCCAGACCAGATGAAGGACAGTTCCTTAGTATCCAGACTAGATGAAGTGCAGTACCTTAGTATCCAGACTAGATAGTATCCAGACTAGATAGTATCCAGACTAGATGAAGGGCAGTACCTTAGTATCCAGACTAGATAGTATCCAGACTAGATATTATCCAGATCAGATGAAGGGCAGTTCCTTAGTATCCAGACTAGATGAAGTGCAGTACCTTAGTATCCAGACTAGATAGTATCCAGACTAGATAGTATCCAGACTAGATGAAGGGCAGTACCTTAGTATCCAGACTAGATGAAGGGCAGTACCTTAGTATCCATACTAGACAGTATCCAGACTAGATGAAGGGCAGTACCTTAGTATCCAGACTAGACAGTATCCAGACTAGATGAAGGGCAGTACCTTAGTATACAGACCAGATGAAGGGCAGTGCCTTAGTATCCAGAGTAGATAGTATCCAGATTTGATAGTATGCATACTAGATGAAGGGCAGTACCTTAGTATCACGACTAGATAGTACCAGATTAGATGAAGGTCAGCTCCTTAGTGTCCAGACCAGATGAAGGGCAGTACCTTAGTATCCAGACTAGATGAAGGGCAATATCTTAGTATCCAGACTAGATAATATTCAGACTAGATGAAGGGCGGTTCCGTAGTATCCAGACTAGACAGTATCCAGACTAGATGAAGGGAAGTTCCTTAGTATCCAGACTAGATAGTATCCAGAATAGATAGTATCCAGACTAGATAGTATCCAGACTAGATAGTATACAGACTAGATGAAGGGCAGTACCTTAGTATCCAGACTAGATAGTATCCAGACTAGATGAAGGTCAGCTCCTTAATGGCCAGACTAGATGAAGGGCAATACCTTAGTATCCAGACTAGATAATATTCAGACTAGATGAAGGGCGGTTCCGTAGTATCCAGACTAGACAGTATCCAGACTAGATGAAGGGAAGTTCCTTAGTGTCCAGACTAGATAGTATCCAGAATAGATAGTATCCAGACTAGATAGTATCCACACTAGATAGTATACAGACTAGATGAAGGGCAGTACCTTAGTATCCAGACTAGATAGTTTCCAGACTAGATGAAGGGCAGTACCTTAGTATCCTGACTAGATGAAGGGCAGTTCCTTAGTATCCAGACTAGATGAAGTGCAGTACCTTAGTATCCAGACTAGATAGTATCCAGACTAGATGAAGGGCAGTACCTTAGTATCCAGACTAGACAGTATCCAGACTAGATGAAGGGCAGTACCTTAGTATCCAGACTTGATGAAAGGCAGTACCTTAGTATCCAGACTAGATAGTATCCAGACTAGATGAAGGGCAGTACCTTAGTATCCAGACTAGATGAAGGGCAGTACCTTAGTATCCAGACCAGATGAAGGGCAGTTCCTTAGTATCGAGACTAGATGAAGTGCAGTACCTTAGTATCCAGACTAGATAGTATCCAGACTAGATGAAGGGCAGTACATTAGTATCCAGACTAGACAGTATCCAGACCAAATGAAGGGCAGTTCCTTAGTATCCAGACTAGATGAAGTGCAGTACCTTAGTATCCAGACTAGATAGTATCCAGACTAGATAGTATCCAGACTAGATGAAGGGCAGTACCTTAGTATCCAGACTAGATTGTATCCAGACTAGATATTATCCAGATCAGATGAAGGGCAGTTCCTTAGTGTCCAGACTAGATGAAGTGCAGTACCTTAGTATCCAGACTAGATAGTTTCCAGACTAGATAGTATCCAGACTAGATGAAGGGCAGTACCTTAGTATCCAGACTAGATGAAGGGCAGTTCCTTAGTATCCAGACTAGATGAAGGGCAGTGCCTTAGTATCCAGACTAGATGAAGTGCAGTACCTTAGTATCCAGACTAGATAGTATCCAGACTAGATGAAGGGCAGTACCTTAGTATCCAGACTAGACAGTATCCAGACCAGATGAAGGACAGTTCCTTAGTATCCAGACTAGATGAAGGGCAGTACCTTAGTATCCAGACTAGATAGTATCCAGACTAGATATTATCCAGATCAGATGAAGGGCAGTTCCTTAGTATCCAGACTAGATGAAGTGCAGTACCTTAGTATCCAGACTAGATAGTATCCAGTCTAGATAGTATCCAGACTAGATGAAGGGCAGTACCTTAGTATCCAGACTAGATGAAGGGCACTTCCTTAGTATCCAGACTAGATGAAGGGCAGTACCTTAGTATCCAGACTAGATGAAGGGCAGTTCCTTAGTATCCAGACTAGATGAAGGGCAGTACCTTAGTACCCAGACCAGATGAAGTGCAGTTCCTTAGTATCCAGACTAGATGAAGGGCAGTACCTTAGTATCCAGACTAGATGAAGGGCAGTACCTTAGTATCCAGACAAGACAGTATCCAGACTAGATGAAGGGCAGTACCTTAGTATCCAGACTAGATGAAGGGCAGTTCCTTAGTATCCAGACAAGATGAAGGGCAGTACCTTAGTATCCAGACTAGATGAAGGGCAGTTCCTTAGTATCCAGACTAGATGAAGGGCAGTACCTTAGTATCCAGACTAGATGAAGGGCAGTTCCTTAGTATCCAGACTAGATGAAGGGCAGTACCTTAGTATCCAGACCAGATGAAGGGCAGTTCATTAGTATCCAGACTAGATGAAGGGCAGTACCTTAGTATCCAGACTAGACAGTATCCAGACTAGATGAAGGGCAGTACCTTAGTATCCAGACTAGACAGTATCCAGACTAGATGAAGGGCAGTACCTTAGTATCCAGACTAGACAGTATCCAGACTAGATGAAGGGCAGTACCTTAGTATCCAGATTAGATAGTATCAAGACTAGATAGTATCCAGACTAGATGAAGGGCAGTACCTTAGTGTCCAGACTAGATGAAGGGCAGTTCCTTAGTATCCAGACTAGATGAAGGGCAGTACCTTAGTATCCAGACTAGATGAAGGGCAGTTCCTTAGTATCCAGACTAGATGAAGGGCAGTACCTTAGTACCCAGACCAGATGAAGTGCAGTTCCTTAGTATCCAGACTAGATGAAGGGCAGTACCTTAGTATCCAGACTAGATGAAGGGCAGTACCTTAGTATCCAGACTAGACAGTATCCAGACTAGATGAAGGGCAGTACCTTAGTATCCAGACTAGACAGTATCCAGACTAGATGAAGGGCAGTACCTTAGTATCCAGACTAGACAGTATCCAGACTAGATGAAGGGCAGTACCTTAGTATCCAGAGTAGATGAAGTGCAATATCTTAGTATCCAGACTAGATAGTATCCAGATTTGATACTATGCATACTAGATGAAGGGCAGTACCTTAGTATCCAGACTAGACAGTATCCAGAATAGATGAAAGGCAGTTCCTTAGTATCCAGACTAGATAGTATCCAGATTTGATAGTATGCATACTAGATGAAGGGCAGTACCTTAGTATCACGACTAGATAGTACCAGATTAGATGAAGGTCAGCTCCTTAGTGTCCAGACCAGATGAAGGGCAGTACCTTAGTATCCAGACTAGATGAAGGGCAATATCTTAGTATCCAGACTAGATAGTATTCAGACTAGATGAAGGGCAATACCTTAGTATCCAGACTAGATAGTATTCAGACTAGATGAAGGGCGGTTCCTAAGTATCCAGACTAGACAGTATCCAGACTAGATGAAGGGCAGTTCCTTAGTTTCCAGACTAGATAGTATCCAGACTAGATAGTATCCAGACTATATAGTATCCAGACTAGATGAAGGGCAGTACCTTAGTATCCTGACTAGATGAAGGGCAGTTCCTTAGTATCCAGACTAGATGAAGTGCAGTACCTTAGTATCCAGACTAGATAGTATCCAGACTAGATGAAGGGCAGTACCTTAGTATCCAGACTAGACAGTATCCAGACCAGATGAAGGGCAGTCCCTTAGTATCCAGACTAGATGAAGTGCAGTACCTTAGTATCCAGACTAGATGAAGGGCAGTACCTTAGTATCCAGACTAGATGAAGGGCAGTACCTTAGTTTCCAGACCAGATCAAGGGCAGTTCCTTAGTACCCAGACTAGATGAAGTGCAGTACCTTAGTATCCAGACTAGATAGTATCCAGACTAGATAGTATCCAGACTAGATGAAGGGCAGTACCTTGGTATCCAGACTAGACAGTATCCAGACCAGATGAAGGGCAGTTCCTTAGTATCCAGACTAGATGAAGTGCAGTACCTTATTATCCAGACTAGATAGTATCCAGACTAGATAGTATCCAGACTAGATGAAGGGCAGTACCTTAGTATCCAGACTAGATAGTATCCAGACTAGATATTATCCAGATCAGATGAAGGGCAGTTCCTTAGTATCCAGACTAGATGAAGTGCAGTACCTTAGTATCCAGACTAGATAGTATCCAGCCTAGATAGTATCCAGACTAGATGAAGGGCAGTACCTTAGTATCCAGACTAGATGAAGGGCAGTTCCTTAGTATCCAGACTAGATGAAGGGCAGTACCTTAGTATCCAGACTAGATGAAGGGCAGCTCCTTAGTATCCAGACTAGATGAAGGGCAGTACCTTAGTATCCAGACTAGATGAAGGGCAGTTCCTTAGTATCCAGACTAGATGAAGGGCAGTACCTTAGTATCCAGAACAGATGAAGGGCAGTTCATTAGTATCCAGACTAGATGAAGGGCAGTACCTTAGTATCCAGACTAGATGAAGGGCAGTACCTTAGTATCCAGACTAGACAGTATCCAGACTAGATGAAGGGCAGTACCTTAGTATCCAGACTAGACAGTATCCAGATTTGATAGTATGCATACTAGATGAAGGGCAGTACCTTAGTATCACGACTAGATAGTACCAGATTAGATGAAGGTCAGCTCCTTAGTGTCCAGACCAGATGAAGGGCAGTACCTTAGTATCCAGACTAGATGAAGGGCAATATCTTAGTATCCAGACTAGATAGTATTCAGACTAGATGAAGGGCAATACCTTAGTATCCAGACTAGATAGTATTCAGACTAGATGAAGGGCGGTTCCTAAGTATCCAGACTAGACAGTATCCAGACTAGATGAAGGGCAGTTCCTTAGTTTCCAGACTAGATAGTATCCAGACTAGATAGTATCCAGACTATATAGTATCCAGACTAGATGAAGGGCAGTACCTTAGTATCCTGACTAGATGAAGGGCAGTTCCTTAGTATCCAGACTAGATGAAGTGCAGTACCTTAGTATCCAGACTAGATAGTATCCAGACTAGATGAAGGGCAGTACCTTATTATCCAGACTAGATAGTATCCAGACTAGATGAAGGGCAGTACCTTAGTATCCAGACTAGACAGTATCCAGACCAGATGAAGGGCAGTCCCTTAGTATCCAGACTAGATGAAGTGCAGTACCTTAGTATCCAGACTAGATGAAGGGCAGTACCTTAGTATCCAGACTAGATGAAGGGCAGTACCTTAGTTTCCAGACCAGATCAAGGGCAGTTCCTTAGTACCCAGACTAGATGAAGTGCAGTACCTTAGTATCCAGACTAGATAGTATCCAGACTAGATAGTATCCAGACTAGATGAAGGGCAGTACCTTGGTATCCAGACTAGACAGTATCCAGACCAGATGAAGGGCAGTTCCTTAGTATCCAGACTAGATGAAGTGCAGTACCTTAGTATCCAGACTAGATAGTATCCAGACTAGATAGTATCCAGACTAGATGAAGGGCAGTACCTTAGTATCCAGACTAGATAGTATCCAGACTAGATATTATCCAGATCAGATGAAGGGCAGTTCCTTAGTATCCAGACTAGATGAAGTGCAGTACCTTAGTATCCAGACTAGACAGTATCCAGACTAGATGAAGGGCAGTACCTTAGTATCCAGACTAGACAGTATCCAGATTTGATAGTATGCATACTAGATGAAGGGCAGTACCTTAGTATCACGACTAGATAGTACCAGATTAGATGAAGGTCAGCTCCTTAGTGTCCAGACCAGATGAAGGGCAGTACCTTAGTATCCAGACTAGATGAAGGGCAATATCTTAGTATCCAGACTAGATAGTATTCAGACTAGATGAAGGGCAATACCTTAGTATCCAGACTAGATAGTATTCAGACTAGATGAAGGGCGGTTCCTTAGTATCCAGACTAGACAGTATCCAGACTAGATGAAGGGCAGTTCCTTAGTTTCCAGACTAGATAGTATCCAGACTAGATAGTATCCAGACTAGATAGTATCCAGACTAGATAGTATCCAGACTAGATGAAGGGCAGTACCTTATTATCCTGACTAGATGAAGGGCAGTTCCTTAGTATCCAGACTAGATGAAGTGCAGTACCTTAGTATCCAGACTAGATAGTATCCAGACTAGATGAAGGGCAGTACCTTATTATCCAGACTAGATAGTATCCAGACTAGATGAAGGGCAGTACCTTAGTATCCAGACTAGACACTATCCAGACCAGATGAAGGGCAGTACCTTAGTATCCAGACTAGATGAAGGGCAGTACCTTAGTATCCAGCCTAGAAGAAGGGCAGTACCTTAGTATCCAGACTAGATGAAGGGCAGTACCTTAGTATCCAGACCAGATGAAGGGCAGTTCCTTAGTATCCAGACTAGATGAAGTGCAGTACCTTAGTATCCAGACTAGATAGTGTCCAGACTAGATAGTATCCAGACTAGATGAAGGGCAGTACCTTAG
>NC_092170.1:48217757-48237757 GCF_045791955.1 Oncorhynchus clarkii lewisi | reverse complement strand
AGCTCTAGGTAAAGTAGCTCTAGGTACAGTAGCTCTAGGTAAAGTAGCTCTAGGTAAAGTAGCTCTAGGTAAAGTAGCTCTAGGTACAGTAGCTCTAGGTAAAGTAGCTCTAGGTAAAGTAGCTCTAGGTACAGTAGCTCTAGGTAAAGTAGCTCTAGGTAAAGTAGCTCTAGGTAAAGTAGCTCTAGGTAAAGTAGCTCTAGGTAAAGTAGCTCTAGGTAAAGTAGCTCTAGGTAAAGTAGCTCTAGGTAAAGTAGCTCTAGGTACAGTAGCTCTAGGTAAAGTAGCTCTAGGTAAAGTAGCTCTAGGTAAAGTAGCTCTAGGTACAGTAGCTCTAGGTAAAGTAGCTCTAGGTAAAGTAGCTCTAGGTAATGAAACTGCAGTTAACTAGGTTTATTGATATTTGACTGTGTATGTGTGTGGGACAGAGAGAGAGAGAGTGACAGTGTCTGTGGGGGGGGGGGGGGGGGCAGAGAGAGAGAGTGACGTGTCTGTGGGGGGGGGGGGGGGGGGCAGAGAGAGAGAGTGACGTGTCTGTGGGGGGGGGGGGGGGGGGCAGAGAGAGAGAGTGACGTGTCTGTGAGGGGGGGAGGGCAGAGAGAGAGAGTGACGTGTCTGTGGGGGGGGGGGGGCAGAGAGAGAGAGTGACGTGTCTGTGGGGGGGGGGCAGAGAGAGAGAGTGACGTGTCTGTGGGGGTGGCAGAGAGAGAGAGTGACGTGTCTGTGGGAGGAGGGCAGAGAGAGAGAGTGACGTGTCTGCGGGGGGGGGGCAGAGAGAGATAGTGACGTGTCTGTGAGGGGGGGGCAGAGAGAGAGAGTGACGTGTCTGTGGGGGGGGGGCAGAGAGAGAGAGTGACGTGTCTGGGGGGGGGGCAGAGAGAGAGAGTGACGTGTCTGTGGGGGGGGCAGAGAGAGAGAGAGTGACAGTGTCTGTGGGGGGGGGGGGGGGGGGGGGCAGAGAGAGAGAGTGACGTGTCTGTGGGGGGGGCAGAGAGAGAGAGTGACGAGTCTGTGGGGGGGGGGGGGGGGTGGAAGAGCGAGAGAGTGACGTGTCTGTGGGGAGGGGGGGTGCAGAGAGAGAGAGTGACGTGTCTGTGGGGGGGGGGGGGGGCAGAGAGAGAGAGTGACGTGTCTGTGAGGGGGGGAGGGCAGAGAGAGAGAGTGACGTGTCTGTGGGGGGGGGGGGGGGCAGAGAGAGAGAGTGACGTGTCTGTGGGGGGGGGGCAGAGAGAGAGAGTGACGTGTCTGTGGGGGTGGCAGAGAGAGAGAGTGACGTGTCTGTGGGGGGGGGGGGGGGGGGGGGCAGAGAGTGACGTGTCTGCGGGGGGGGGGGCAGAGAGAGATAGTGACGTGTCTGTGAGGGGGGGGCAGAGAGAGAGAGTGACGTGTCTGTGGGGGGGGGGCAGAGAGAGAGAGTGACGTGTCTGGGGGGGGGGGGGGCAGAGAGAGAGAGTGACGTGTCTTTGGGAGGGGGGCAGAGAGAGAGAGTGACGTGTCTGTAGGGGGGGGGCAGAGAGAGAGAGTGACGTGTCTGTGGGGGGGCAGAGAGAGAGAGTGATGTGTCTGTGGGGGTGGCAGAGAGAGAGAGTGACGTGTCTGTGGGGGGAGGGCAGAGAGAGAGAGTGACGTGTCTGGGGGGGGGGGGGGGGGCAGAGAGAGAGAGAGAGTGACATGTCTGTGGGGGGGGGGGGGGCAGAGAGAGAGAGTGACGTGTCTGTGGGGGGGGGCAGAGAGAGAGTGACGTGTCTGCGGGGGGGGGGGGCAGAGAGAGATAGTGACGTGTCTGTGAGGGGGGGGCAGAGAGAGAGAGTGACGTGTCTGTGGGGGGGGGGCAGAGAGAGAGAGTGACGTGTCTGGGGGGGGGGGGGGGCAGAGAGAGAGAGTGACGTGTCTTTGGGAGGGGGGCAGAGAGAGAGAGTGACGTGTCTGTAGGGGGGGGGCAGAGAGAGAGAGTGACGTGTCTGTGGGGGGGCAGAGAGAGAGAGTGATGTGTCTGTGGGGGTGGCAGAGAGAGAGAGTGACGTGTCTGTGGGGGGAGGGCAGAGAGAGAGAGTGACGTGTCTGTGGGGGGGGGGGGGGCAGAGAGAGAGAGTGACGTGTCTGTGGGGGGGGCAGAGAGAGAGAGTGACGAGTCTGTGGGGGGGGGGGGTGCAGAGAGAGAGAGTGACGTGTCTGTGGGGGGGGGGGGGGGCAGAGAGAGAGAGTGACGTGTCTGTGAGGGGGGGGGGGAGGGCAGAGAGAGAGAGTGACGTGTCTGTGGGGGGGGGGGGGTGCAGAGAGAGAGAGTGACGTGTCTGTGGGGGGGGGGGGGGGGCAGAGAGAGAGAGTGACGTGTCTGTGAGGGGGGGGAGGGCAGAGAGAGAGAGTGACGTGTCTGTGGGGGGGGGGGGGCAGAGAGAGAGAGTGACGTGTCTGTGGGGGGGGGGCAGAGAGAGAGAGTGACGTGTCTGTGGGGGTGGCAGAGAGAGAGAGTGACGTGTCTGTGGGAGGAGGGCAGAGAGAGAGAGTGACGTGTCTGTGGGGGGGGGGGGGGCAGAGAGAGAGAGAGAGTGACATGTCTGTGGGGGGGGGGGGGGGCAGAGAGAGAGAGTGACGTGTCTGTGGGGGGGGGCAGAGAGAGAGTGACGTGTCTGCGGGGGGGGGGGCAGAGAGAGATAGTGACGTGTCTGTGAGGGGGGGGCAGAGAGAGAGAGTGACGTGTCTGTGGGGGGGGGGCAGAGAGAGAGAGTGACGTGTCTGGGGGGGGGGGGGGCAGAGAGAGAGAGTGACGTGTCTTTGGGAGGGGGGCAGAGAGAGAGAGTGACGTGTCTGTAGGGGGGGGGCAGAGAGAGAGAGTGACGTGTCTGTGGGGGGGCAGAGAGAGAGAGTGATGTGTCTGTGGGGGTGGCAGAGAGAGAGAGTGACGTGTCTGTGGGGGGAGGGCAGAGAGAGAGAGTGACGTGTCTGTGGGGGGGGGGGGGGGCAGAGAGAGAGAGTGACGTGTCTGTGGGGGGGGCAGAGAGAGAGAGTGACGAGTCTGTGGGGGGGGGGGGGGGGTGGAAGAGCGAGAGAGTGACGTGTCTGTGGGGAGGGGGGGTGCAGAGAGAGAGAGTGACGTGTCTGTGGGGGGGGGGGGGCAGAGAGAGAGAGTGACGTGTCTGTGAGGGGGGGGAGGGCAGAGAGAGAGAGTGACGTGTCTGTGGGGGGGGGGGGGGCAGAGAGAGAGAGTGACGTGTCTGTGGGGGGGGGGCAGAGAGAGAGAGTGACGTGTCTGTGGGGGTGGCAGAGAGAGAGAGTGACGTGTCTGTGGGAGGAGGGCAGAGAGAGAGAGTGACGTGTCTGCGGGGGGGGGGGCAGAGAGAGATAGTGACGTGTCTGTGAGGGGGGGGCAGAGAGAGAGAGTGACGTGTCTGTGGGGGGGGGGCAGAGAGAGAGAGTGACGTGTCTGGGGGGGGGGGGCAGAGAGAGAGAGTGACGTGTCTTTGGGAGGGGGGCAGAGAGAGAGAGTGACGTGTCTGTAGGGGGGGGGCAGAGAGAGAGAGTGACGTGTCTGTGGGGGGGCAGAGAGAGAGAGTGATGTGTCTGTGGGGGTGGCAGAGAGAGAGAGTGACGTGTCTGTGGGGGGAGGGCAGAGAGAGAGAGTGACGTGTCTGTGGGGGGGGGGGGGGGGGGCAGAGAGAGAGAGAGAGTGACATGTCTGTGGGGGGGGGGGGGGGGCAGAGAGAGAGAGTGACGTGTCTGTGGGGGGGGGCAGAGAGAGAGTGACGTGTCTGCGGGGGGGGGGGGCAGAGAGAGATAGTGACGTGTCTGTGAGGGGGGGGCAGAGAGGGAGAGTGACGTGTCTGTGGGGGGGGGGCAGAGAGAGAGAGTGACGTGTCTGGGGGGGGGGGGGCAGAGAGAGAGAGTGACGTGTCTTTGGGAGGGGGGCAGAGAGAGAGAGTGACGTGTCTGTAGGGGGGGGGCAGAGAGAGAGAGTGACGTGTCTGTGGGGGGGCAGAGAGAGAGAGTGATGTGTCTGTGGGGGTGGCAGAGAGAGAGAGTGACGTGTCTGTGGGGGGAGGGCAGAGAGAGAGAGTGACGTGTCTGTGGGGGGGGGGGGGGGCAGAGAGAGAGAGAGAGTGACATGTCTGTGGGGGGGGGGGGGGGGCAGAGAGAGAGAGTGACGTGTCTGTGGGGGGGGGCAGAGAGAGAGTGACGTGTCTGTGGGGGGGGGGGGCAGAGAGAGAGAGTGACGTGTCTGTGGGGGGGGGGCAGAGAGAGAGAGTGACGTGTCTGTGGGGGGGGGGGGCAGAAGAGAGAGAGAGTGACGTGTCTGTGGGGGGGTGGGGGGGGCAGAGAGAGAGAGTGACGTGTCTGTGGGGGGGGGCAGAGAGAGAGAGTGACGTGTCTGTGGGGGGGCAGAGAGAGAAAGTGACGTGTCTGTGGGGGGGTGGGGGGGGGCAGAGAGAGAGAGTGACGTGTCTGTGGGGGGGGGCAGAGAGAGAGAGTGACGTTGTCTGTGGGGGGGTGGGGGGGGGCAGAGAGAGAGAGTGACGTGTCTGTGGGGGGGGGCAGAGAGAGAGAGTGACGTGTCTGTGGGGGGGCAGAGAGAGAAAGTGACGTGTCTGTGGGGGGGTGGGGGGGGCAGATCGAGAGTGTGACGTGTCTGTAGGGGGGGCAGAGAGAGAGAGTGACGTGTCTGTGGGGGGGCAGAGAGAGAGTGACGTGTCTGTGGGGGGGCAGAGAGAGAGTGACGTGTCTGTGGGGGGGGCAGAGAGAGAGAGTGACGTGTCTGTAGGGGGGGGCAGAGAGAGAGAGAGTGACGTGTCTGTGGGGGGGCAGAGAGAGAGAGTGACGTGTCTGTAGGGGGGGGGCAGAGAGAGAGAGTGACGTGTCTGTAGGGGGGGGGGCAGAGAGAGAGAGTGACGTGTCTGTGGGGGGGCAGAGAGAGAGAGTGACTTGTCTGTGTCCAGCCAGGTCTCTGCGATACAGCTCAGTATTTGACGTCCATCCATAGCTGAGGACGTCGAGAGATGACGTGGAGACCAGACACTAGGGGCACCAGTGAGCAGCATTCTCACCTTTAAGTAGGTTTCAGTTTGTGGACAAGGATGGCAGATGGATGTAAGAATCGGCCTCTGGTTTCAAATGTTGCAAGTTCAAATCCAACGATAGAAAGTTATTTTTGTTATAAGCTTAACCCTTACCTTAACCATTCTTAACCTTAACCATTCTTAACCTTAACCATTCTTAACCTTAACCATTCTTAACCTTAACCGTTCTTAACCTTAACCATTCTTAACCTTAACCATTCTTAACCTTAACCATTCCCTTAACCTTAACCATTCTTAACCTTAACCATTCCCTTAACCATAACCATTCTTAACCTTAACCATTCTTAACCTTAACCATTCTTAACCTTAACCATTCTTAACCTTAACCATTCTTAACCTTAACCGTTCTTAACCTTAACCGTTCTTAACCTTAACCGTTCTTAAACTTTACCATTCTTAACCTTAACCATTCTTAACCTTAACCATTCTTAACCTTAACCATTCTTAACCTTAACCATTCTTAACCTTAACCGTTCTTAACCTTAACCATTCTTAACCTTAACCATTCTTAACCTTAACCATTCTTAACCTTAACCGTTCTTAACCTTAACATTCTTAACCTTAACCATTCTTAACCTTAACCATTCTTAACCTTAACCATTCTTAACCTTAACCATTCTTAACCTTAACCGTTCTTAACCTTAACTGTTCTTAACCTTAACCGTTCTTAACCTTAACCATTCTTAACCTTAACCATTCTTAACCTTAACCATTCTTAACCTTAACCATTCTTAACCTTAACCATTCTTAACCTTAACCGTTCTTAACCTTAACCGTTCTTAACCTTAACCATTCTTAACCTTAACCATTCTTAACCTTAACCATTCTTAACCTTAACCGTTCTTAACCTTAACTGTTCTTAACCTTAACCATTCTTAACCTTAACCATTCTTAACCTTAACCATTCTTAACCTTAACCGTTCTTAACCTTAACCGTTCTTAACCTTAACTGTTCTTAACCTTAACCATTCTTAACCTTAACCATTCTTAACCTTAACCATTCTTAACCTTAACCATTCTTAACCTTAACCATTCCCTTAACCATTCCCTTAACCATTCTTAACCTTAACCATTCCCTTAACCTTAACCATTCCCTTAACCTTAACCATTCTTAACCCTAACCATTCTTAACCTTAACCATTCTTAACCCTAACCATTCTTAACCTTAACCATTCTTAACCTTAACCATTCTTAACCTTAACCATTCCCTTAACCATTCCCTTAACCATTCCCTTAACCATTCTTAACCTTAACCATTCTTAACCTTAACCATTCTTAACCTTAACCATTCCCTTAACCTTAACCATTCCCTTAACCTTAACCATTCTTTACCTTAACCATTCTTTACCTTAACCATTCTTAACCTTAACCATTCCCTTAACCATTCTTAACCCTAACTATTCCCTTAACCATTCTTAACCTTAACCATTCTTAACCTTAACCATTCCCTTAACCATTCTTAACCTTAACCATTCTTAACCCTAACCATTCCCTTAACCATTCTTAACCTTAACCATTCTTAACCCTAACCATTCCCTTAACCATTCTTAACCTTAACCATTCCCTTAACCATTCTTAACCTTAAACATTCTTAACCCTAACCATTCCCTTAACCATTCTTAACCTTAACCATTCTTAACCCTAACCATTCCCTTAATCATTCTTAACCTTAACCATTCTTAACCTTAACCATTCCCTTAACCATTCCCTTAACCATTCTTAACCCTAACCATTCCCTTAACCATTCTTAACCTTAACCATTCTTAACCTTAACCATTCCCTTAACCATTCTTAACCTTAACCATTCTTAACCCTAACCATTCCCTTAACCATTCTTAACCTTAACCATTCTTAACCCTAACCATTCCCTTAACCATTCTTAACCTTAACCATTCCCTTAACCATTCTTAACCTTAACCATTCTTAACCCTAACCATTCCCTTAACCTCTCTTAACCTTAACCATTCTTAACCTTAACCATTCTTTACCTTAACCATTCTTAACCTTAACCATTCTTAACCTTAACTATTCTTAACCTTAACCATTCTAATCCTTAAAACACTTAAACATTTGATGTTTGCAACAACTTCTAAAAATGTGACTTTAAGAGGAATAAAATGGATGAACATGTGAGGTGAGAGCTAGTTACGGCTGGAAACTAGAACCGTCTGATCCCCAGCCAATCTCCTGCCTCACAGCTGTCACTGTAGCCGCTGGCATCCTCCTGGCCCTTTCAACCCCCTGCCTCCCCCTCCTCACCCCCCTCCTGAAAGCTGCCTTTGGAGACTGCTACCCAGGAAATTGAAGACTGTCTTCAAACACAAGACGGAGAGAGAACGGAGAGTAAAGGCATAAGCAGGTTTGGTTTTGCTCCTAGTAGAACTCGACTAGGCGAAGCCAACTGTGTGCTCCCCCAAAAGACCAAAACATTACTGTTGTTTGTCCCGCTTAAGCCACCGTAGCAACAACATAGCCAGAAACACTTCCTCAACATAGTCTGAATTAATCTTAGCTCAATCAAGAAATCTGCCATCATTTTGATGTTTTTGTTGAAGACTGCCTCAGATGTTTGGTTCTCAGTATTTCTCAAGTGAAAAAAAATGTAGATGAAAACTAGTGGTCACTCGTAGAATGACAACAAATACCAAAGAGAGAGAGACACAGAGAGAGAGAGAGAGACAGAGAGAGAGAGAGAGAGAGAGAGAGAGAGAGAGAGAGACAGAGAGAGAGAGAGAGAGAGAGAGAGAGAGAGAGAGAGAGAGAGAGAGATAGGAGAAAGAGAGAGAAGGAAGGGCAACCTGCCTCAATGGTGGCTTTCAGGGGTTTGGCGAAATGGTTCAGAGGGAAAAGTTGTGTAAGGGAAACACAGGAAGAATTACGTCCCTTACTTGGCATGTTGATACATGTTGTACCAAGACACAGCTTCCTAGCCCATAGCCTGTCATCCAGCAGGTCCAATCACCAACAAGATCACGCTTTGACCAATTGGACTTCAGATACTGACGTTTATCCACATTTAGAAGTTATTCCAAACATCAAAGGGTTGAGTCCTGCTCAGCATTGTTCCATTTCTCCAAAAGTAACATTTCAAAGTTAAGTTTTGGTGTAGGGTTAAAAATAAATGAATGAATGAATGAAATGTCCACCTCTGGGATTGAATTAGCGACGTTCTGATCCAAAGTCATGGGATCAAAATGCTTCAGCCAAACCCAAACCTACCTGCTGGAAAATGGGCTCGCTGTTGCCCATGGTGGTTCTGTTTTTGGCAGAAGGTTAGGCAGGCTGACAGCAAGACGTTCTCCTCTCAGTTCCCCCAACAAGAACAAAAGGTCCTCCTCTTTCCTTTCCTTACCATCCTCCTCTGTCCTACACACACACACACACACACACACACACACACACACACACACACACACACACACACACACACACACACACACACACACACACACACACTCACAAAAGCAGACATTCACACACAGACACACAGACACACACACACACACACACACACACACACACACACACACACACACACACACACACACAAAGACACACACTCACAAAAGCAGACATTCACACACACACACACACACACACACAAAGACACACACTCACAAAAGCAGACATTCACACACACACACACACACACACACACACACACACACACACACACACACACACACACACACACACACACACACACACACACAGCTGAATATAAACTGTGGAATGCCTTGCTCACACACAGTCTCACATAAATTTACTGCAGACTGTATATCAGATGAATGTGAAGGGACAGACACAAACACAGATGGTCAGAACACACACCATACCAACCATCACCCACACACCATACCAACCATCACCCACACACCATACCAACCATCACCCACACACCATACCAACCCATCACCCACACACCATACCAACCCATCACCCACACACCATACCAACCCATCACCCACACACCATACCAACCATCACCCACACACCATACCAACCCATCACCCACACACACCATACCAACCATCACCCACACACCATACCAACCCATCACCCACACACCATACCAACCATCACCCACACACCATACCAACCCATCACCCACACACCATACCAACCCATCACCCACACACCATACCAACCATCACCCACACACCATACCAACCATCACCCACACACCATACCAACCCATCACCCACACACCATACCAACCATCACCCACACACCATACCAACCATCACCCACACACCATACCAACCCATCACCCACACACACCATACCAACCCATCACCCCACACACACCATACCAACCCATCACCCCACACACACCATACCAACCCATCACCCCACACACACCATACCAACCATCACCCACACACCATACCAACCATCACCCACACACCATACCAACCCATCACCCACACACACCATACCAACCCATCACCCCACACACACCATACCAACCCATCACCCCACACACACCATACCAACACATCACCCACACACACCATACCAACCATCACCCACACACCATACCAACCCATCACCCACACACACCATACCAACCCATCACCCACACACACCATACCAACCCATCACCCACACACACCATACCAACCATCACCCACACACCATACCAACCCATCACCCACACACCATACCAACCCATCACCCACACACACCAAACCAACCCATCACCCACACACACCATACCAACCCATCACCCACACACACCAAACCAACCCATCACCCACACACACCATACCAACCCATCACCCACACACACCATACCAACCCATCACCCACACACACCATACCAACCCATCACCCACACACACCATACCAACCATCACCCACACACCATACCAACCCATCACCCCACACACACCATACCAACCCATCACCCAAACACACCATACCAACCCATCACCCACACACACCATACCAACCCATCACCCACACACCATACCAACCCATCACCCACACACACCATACCAACCCATCACCCACACACACCATACCAACCCATCACCCCACACACACCTCACCAACCCATCCTCCACACACACCATACCAACCATCACCCACACACCATACCAACCCATCACCCACACACCATACCAACCCATCACCCACACACCATACCAACCAACACCCACACACCATACCAACCCATCACCCACACACACCATACCAACCCATCACCCACACACCATACCAACCCATCACCCACACACACCATACCAACCATCACCCACACACCATACCAACCCATCACCCACAACACCATACCAACCCATCACCCACACACCATACCAACCCATCACCCACACACACCATACCAACCCTCACCCACACACCATACCAACCATCACCCACACACACCATACCAACCCATCACCCACACACCATACCAACCCATCACCCCACACACACCATACCAACCCATCACCCACACACACCATACCAACCATCACCCACACACCATATCAACCCATCACCCACACACACCATACCAACCATCACCCACACACCATACCAACCCATCACCCACACACACCATACCAACCCATCACCCCACACACACCATACCAACCCATCACCCACACACACCATACCAACCCATCACCCACACACACCATACCAACCCATCACCCCACACACACCATACCAACCCATCACCCCACACACACCATACCAACCCATCACCCCACACACACCATACCAACCCATCACCCCACACACACCATACCAACCATCACCCACACACCATACCAACCCATCACCCACACACACCATACCAACCCATCACCCACACACCATACCAACCCATCACCCCACACACACCATACCAACCCATCACCCACACACACCATACCAACCATCACCCACACACCATACCAACCCATCACCCACACACACCATACCAACCATCACCCACACACCATACCAACCCATCACCCACACACACCATACCAACCATCACCCACACACCATACCAACCCATCACCCACACACACCATACCAACCCATCACCCACACACCATACCAACCCATCACCCCACACACACCATACCAACCCATCACACACACCATACCAACCATCACCCACACACCATACCAACCCATCACCCACACACACCATACCAACCATCACCCACACACCATACCAACCCATCACCCACACACACCATACCATCCCATCACCCCACACACACCATACCAACCATCACCCACACACCATACCAACCCATCACCCACACACACCATACCAACCCATCACCCACACACCATACCAACCCATCACCCCACACACACCATACCAACCCATCACCCACACACACCATACCAACCATCACCCACACACCATACCAACCCATCACCCACACACACCATACCAACCATCACCCACACACCATATCAACCCATCACCCACACACACCATACCAACCCATCACCCCACACACACCATACCAACCCATCACCCACACACCATACCAACCCATCACCCCACACACACCATACCAACCCATCACCCCACACACACCATACCAACCATCACCCACACACCATACCAACCCATCACCCACACACCATACCAACCATCACCCACACACCATACCAACCCATCACCCACACACACCATACCAACCCATCACCCACACACCATACCAACCCATCACCCACACACACCATACCAACCATCACCCACACACCATACCAACCCATCACCCACAACACCATACCAACCCATCACCCACACACCATACCAACCCATCACCCACACACACCATACCAACCATCACCCACACACCATACCAACCATCACCCACACACACCATACCAACCCATCACCCACACACCATACCAACCCATCACCCCACACACACCATACCAACCCATCACCCACACACACCATACCAACCATCACCCACACACCATATCAACCCATCACCCACACACACCATACCAACCATCACCCACACACCATACCAACCCATCACCCACACACACCATACCAACCCATCACCCCACACACACCATACCAACCCATCACCCACACACACCATACCAACCCATCACCCACACACACCATACCAACCCATCACCCCACACACACCATACCAACCCATCACCCCACACACACCATACCAACCCATCACCCCACACACACCATACCAACCCATCACCCCACACACACCATACCAACCATCACCCACACACCATACCAACCCATCACCCACACACACCATACCAACCCATCACCCACACACCATACCACCCCATCACCCCACACACACCATACCAACCCATCACCCACACACACCATACCAACCATCACCCACACACCATACCAACCCATCACCCACACACACCATACCAACCATCACCAACACACCATACCAACCCATCACCCACACACACCATACCAACCATCACCCACACACCATACCAACCCATCACCCACACACACCATACCAACCCATCACCCACACACCATACCAACCCATCACCCCACACACACCATACCAACCCATCACCCACACACACCATACCAAACATCACCCACACACCATACCAACCCATCACCCACACACACCATACCAACCATCACCCACACACCATACCAACCCATCACCCACACACACCATACCATCCCATCACCCCACACACACCATACCAACCCATCACCCACACACACCATACCAACCATCACCCACACACCATACCAACCCATCACCCACACACACCATACCAACCCATCACCCACACACCATACCAACCCATCACCCCACACACACCCTACCAACCCATCACCCACACACACCATACCAACCATCACCCACACACCATACCAACCCATCACCCACACACACCATACCAACCATCACCCACACACCTTACCAACCCATCACCCACACACACCATACCAACCCATCACCCCACACACACCATACCAACCCATCACCCACACACCATACCAACCCATCACCCCACACACACCATACCAACCATCACCCACACACACCATACCAACCCATCACCCACACACCATACCAACCCATCACCCACACACACCATGCCAACCCATCACCCACACACCATACCAACCCATCACCAACACACACCATACCAACCCATCACCCCACACACACCAAACCAACCCATCACCCCACACACACCATACCAACCCATCACCCACACACCATACCAACCCATCACCCACACACACCATACCAACCCATCACCCACACACCATTCCAACCCATCACCCCACACACACCATACCAACCCATCACCCACACACACCATACCAACCCATCACCCACACACCATACCAACCCATCACCCCACACACACCATACCAACCCATCACCCACACACACCATACCAACCCATCACCCACACACACCATACCAAACCATCACCCCACACACACCACACCAACCCATCACCCCACACACACCATACCAACCCATCACCCACACACACCATACCAACCCATCACCCCACACACACCATACCAACCCATCACCCCACACACACCATACCAACCCATCACCCACACACCAAACCAACCCATCACCCACACCCACACACACCATGCCAACCCATCACCCACACACACACAAGTGGACAGACACACACACACACACACACACACACACACACACCATACCAACCCATCACACACACAGACAACTATCTAGTACATAAGTCAATAGTTGAGTCGATCCAAAACAGACACTAGTATCAGCTTCATAAAGCCATTAAGAAAGTCTCTACTCTGTAATTCAGTTTCACCAGGGCAGCAAATCAAGATTCCCTTTCCACTTGCTTTCTCTTTTTCCACCCTACCCTTCTCATTTTCCTCCCTCGCCCCCTCCCTTCTCTCTCTCTCTCTCTCCCCCTCCCTATCTCCTTATCTCTCTCCCTCCCTCTCTCACTCCCTCCCTATCTCCCTCCCTCCCTCCCTATCTCTCTCTCTCTCTCTCTCCCTATCTCTCTCCCTCCCCCTTCCCTATCTCTTTCCCTCCTTAGCTCTCTCCCTCCCTATCTCTCTCTGATTCCCTCCCTATCTCTCTCACTCCCTCCCTATCTCTCTCCCTCCCTCCCGCCCTATCTCTATCCCTCCCTATCTCTCTCTATCTCTCTCTGATTCCCTCCCTATCTCTCTCACTCCCTCCCTATCTCCCTCCCCCCTCCCTATCTCTCTCCCTCCCTCCCTATCTCTCTCCATCCCTATCTCTCTCTCTCTCCCTCCCTCCCTCCCGCCCTATCTCTCTCCCTCCCTATCTCCCTCCCTCCCTATCTCTCTCCCTCCCTATCTCTCTCTCTCTCCCTCCCTATATCCCTCCCTCCCTCCCTCCCTATCTCTCCCTCCCTCCCTCCCTCCCTCCCTCCCTCCCTCCCTCCCTATCTCCCTCCCTATCTCCCTCCCTCCCTATCTCTCTCCCTCCTTATCTCTCTCCCTCCCTATCTCTCTCCCTCCCTATCTCTCTCCCTCCCTATCTCACTCCCTCCCTATCTCTCTCTCCCTCCCTATCTCCCTCCCTCACTCCCTCCCTACCTCACTCCCTCCCTATCTCCCTCCCTCCCCATCTCTCTCCCTCCCTATCTCCCTCCCTCCCTCCCTATCTCCCTCCCTCCCTCCCTCCATCCCTCCCTCCCTCCCTCCCTCCCTCCCTCCCTCCCCATCTCTCTCCCTCCCTATCTCTCTCTCTCCCTCCCTATCTCTCTCCCTCCCTATCTCTCTCTCTCCCTCCCTATCTCTCTCCCACCCTGTCTCTCTCTCTCCCTCCCTATCTCTCTCCCTCCCTGTCTATCTCTCTCCCTCCCTCTCTCTCTCCCTCCCTGTCTCTCTCTCTCCCTCCCTATCTCTCTCCCTCCCTGTCTCTCTCTCTCCCTCCCTATCTCTCTCCCTCCCTGTCTCTCTCTCTCCCTCCCTATCTCTCTCCCTCCCTGTCTCTCTCTCTCCCTCCCTATCTCTCTCCCTCCCTGTCTCTCTCTCTCCCTCCCTATCTCTCTCCCTCTCTCTCTCTCTCTCCCTCCCTATCTCTCTCCCTCCCAATCTCTCTCTCTCTCTCTCTCCCTCCCTCCCTATCTCTCTCCCTCCCTCCCTATCTCTCTCTCTCCTTCCCTATTGCTCTCTATCCCTCCCTGCCTCCCTCCCTACCTCTCTCCCTCCCTCTATATCTCTCTCTCTCCCTCCCTATCTCTCATTCCCTCTTCTCTGTCTATATATCTCTATCTGCTGTTTAATCAACAACAATAAGTTTTGTGACCTGCGGTCCCCAGGTGTGTGGGTCAGAGGTTGGGGCTTTACGGCTTGCAGGGTGGGGGTTGGAAAGGTTGGGGGTCGGCAGGGTTGGGGGTCGGCGGTGGGGGTCGGCAGGGTGGGGATTGGGGCCTGTGCTCGCTGGAATTCGGGTGTCGTCATGGCAATCACAATGGATTGTGGGACAATGGCAGGTATCCCTCGGGGGGCAGTAAATAAGAGATATATCTTCTCTACTCCTACTGCTGTAGGGATGGTTCTAACAGCAGAGCAGCACAACAGGAAATCAACATAAAATCAAGGAACAGATAATTGCATTTGGAGGGAGGGAGGGAGGGAGGGAGGGAGGGAGGGAGGGAGGGAGGGAGGGAGGGAGGGAGGGAGGGAGGGAGGGAGGGAGGGAGGGAGGGAGGGGTATTCGTATAAAGTTCAGCTTTCCCTAAACTTAGGTCCCATGACACGCTTGCATCGCCCAATAACTCCCCCGCCTTTGCTTCCCTACATTGAAAATGAATTGTTGTTTCATCGCCCCCAGGAGGAGAGAGAGAGAGGGGTCGGAAGGGTTGGGGGACAAACACCTGGACAAACACCTGCCTGCAGGTGACAGCATTCCCTCCCACATATGCCCCCCTAGGCACAACTAGAGGGAGGGGAGAGATATACAGAGAGGGAGGGGAGAGAGAGATACAGAGAGAGAGAGAGAGAGACAGAGAGATACAGAAAGAGAGAGAGGGAGGGAGTATGCCCGGCTAGGCACAACTATGACAACATAACCAACAAAAACGGCTCACAACTCCTGCAGCTCTGTCGCACGCTGGGTCTGTACATAGTCAATGGTAGGCTTCGAGGGGACTCCTATGGTAGGTACACCTATAGCTCATCTCTTGGCAGTAGTACTGTAGACTACTTTATCACTGACCTCAACCCAGAGTCTCTCAGAGCGTTCACAATCAGCCCACTGACACCCCTATCAGACCACAGCAACATCATAGTCTACTTGAACAGAGCAATACTCAATCATGAGGCATCAAAGCCAAAGAAACTGAATAATATTAAGAAATGCTATAGATGGAAGGAATGTAGTGTGGAAACCAAACAAAAAACAATGAGACAACAACAAATTCAATTCCTTTAAGACAATTTTCTGGGTAAAACGTTCCACTGCAATAGTGAAGGTGTAAACTTGGCAGTAGAAAATCTTAACAGTATATTTGACCTCTCAGCTTCCCTATCAAATCTAAAAATCTCAAATAGAAAACCGAAGAAAATGAACAACAATGACAAATGGTTTGATGAAGAATGCAAAAATCTAAGAAAGAAATTGAGAAACCTGTCCAACCAAAAACATAGAGACCCGGAAAACCTGAGTCTACGCCTTCACTATGGTGAATCACTAAAACAATACAGAAATACACTACGGAAAAAGAAGGAACAGCACGTCAGAAATCAGCTCAATTTAATTGAAGAATCCATAGACTCTAACCATTTCTGGGATAATTGGAAAACACTAAACAAAAAACAACACGAAGAATTATCTATCCAAAATGGAGATGTACTGTATGGGTAAACCACTTCTCCAATCTTTTTGGCTCTATAACAAAGAATAAAGAGCAAAAACATATACATGATCAAATACAGATCTTAGAATCAACTATTTAAGACTACCAGAACCCACTGGATTCTCCAATTACATTGAATGAGTTACAGGACAAAATAAAAACCCTCCAACCCAAAAAGACCTGTGGTGTTGATGGTATCCTCAATTAAATGATCAAATATACAGACAACAAATTCCAATTGGCTATACTAAAACTCTTTAACATCATCCTTAGCTCTGGCATCTTCCCCAATATTTGGAACCAAGGACTGATCACCCCAATCCATAAAAGTGGAGACAAATTTGACCCCAATAACTACCGTGGAATATGCGTCAACAGTAACCTTGGGAAAATCCTCTGTGTTATCATTAACAGCAGACTCGTACAATTCCTCAATGAAAACAATGTACTGAGCAAATGTCAAATTGGCTTTTTACCAAATTACCGTACAACAGAACATGTATTCACCCTGCACACCCTAATTGACAACCAAACAAACCAAATCAAGGCAAAGTCTTCTCATGCTTTGTTGATTTCAAAAAAGCCTTCGACTCAATTTGGCACGAGGGTCTGCTATACAAACTGATGGAAAGTGGTGTTGGGGGTAAAACATACGACATTATAAAATCCATGTACACAAACAACAAGTGTGCGGTTAAATTGGCAAAAAACACACACATTTCTTCACACAGGGTCGTGGGGTGAGACAGGGATGCAGCTTGAGCCCCACCCTCTTCAACATATACATCAACGAATTGGCGCGGGCACTAGAAAAGTCTGCAGCACCCGGCCTCACCCTACTAGAATCTGAAGTCAAATGTCTACTGTTTGCTGATGATCTGGAGCTTCTGTCACCAACCAAAGAGGGCCTACAGCAGCACCTAGATCTTCTGCACGGATTCTGCAAGACCTGAACCCGGACAGTAAATCTCAGTGAGACCAAAATAATGGTGTTCCAAAAAAGGTCCAGTCGCCAGGACCACAAATACAAATTCCATCTAGACACTGTTGCCCTAGAGCACACAAAAAACTATACATACCTTGGCCTAAACATCAGCGCCAGAGGTAACTTCCACAAAGCTGTGAACGATCTGAGAGACAAGGCAAGAAGGGCATTCTTGGGTTGGCGCCCCCCCTTGGGTTGTGCCGTGGCGGAGATCTTTGTGGGCTATACTCGGCCTTGTCTCAGGATGGTAAGTTGCTGGTTGAAATATCCCTCTAGTGGTGTGGGTGCTGTGCTTTGGCAAAGTGGGTGGGGTTATATCCTTCCTGTTTGGCCCTGTCCAGGGGTGTCATCGGATGGGGCCACAATGTCTCCTGACCCCTCCTGTCTCAGCCTCCAGTATTTATGCTGCAGTAGTTTATGTGTCGGGGGGCTAGGATATGTTTGTTATATCTGGAGTACTTCTCCTGTCCTATCCGGTGTCCTGTGTGAATTTAAGTATGCTCTCTCTAATTCTCTCTTTCTCTCTTTCTTTCTCTCTCTTGGAGGACCTGAGCCCTAGGACCATGCCTCAGGACTACCTGACATGATGACTCCTTGCGGTCCCCAGTCCACCTGGCCGTGCTGCTGCTCCAGTTTCAACTGTTCTGCCTGTGATTATTATTATTTGACCATGCTGGTCATTTATGAACATTTGAACATCTTGGCCATGTTCTGTTACAATCTCCACCCGGCACAGCCAGAAGAGGACTGGCCACCCCACATAGCCTGGTTCCTCTCTAGGTTTTTTCCTAGGTTTTGGCCTTTCTAGGGAGTTTTTCCTAGCCACTGTGCTTCTACACCTGCATTGCTTGTTGTTTGGGGTTTTAGGCTGGGTTTCTGTACAGCACTTTGAGATATCAGCTGATGTACGAAGGGCTATATAAATACATTTGATTTGATTTGATTTGACATTCTATGCCATCACAAGGAACATACATTTCAACATACCAATTAGGATCTGGCTGAAAATACTTGAATCAGTCACAGAGCCCATTGCCCTTTATGGTTGTGAGGTCTGGGGTCCGCTCACCAACCAAGACTTCACAAAATGGGATAACACCAAATTGAGACTTTGCATGCAGAATTCTGCAAAAATATCCTCCGTGTACAACGTAGAACACCAAATAATGCATGCAGAGCAGAGTTAGACCGATACCCACTAATTATTAACATCCAGAAAAGAGCCGTTAAATTCTACAACGACCTAAAAGGAAGCGATTCCCAAACCTTCCATAACAAAGACATCACCTACAGAGAGATGAACCTGGCGAATAGTGCCTAAGCAAGCTGGTCCTAGGGCTCTGTTCACAAACACAAACACACCCCACAGAGCCCCTGGACAGCAGCACAATTAGACCCAACCAAATCATGAGAAAAGACAGAGAGACAGAGACAGAGACAGAGAGACAGAGACAGAGAGACAGAGAGAGAGAAACAGAGACAGAGAAACAGAGACAGAGAGACAGAGAGACAGAGACAGACATAGAGACAGACAGAGATAGACAGAGACAGAGAGACAGACAGAGATAGAGACAGAGAGACAGAGACAGAGACAGAGACATAGAGACAGACAGAGATAGACAGAGACAGAGAGACAGACAGAGATAGAGACAGAGAGACAGAGACAGAGCGATATAGAGTAAACAAGGAACTGTGATTTGATCCAGAAATGATTGACCTCTTAGGTGGGGAACAGAGAGAGGAGAGGAGAGAGGTGCCTGAGTCTTGTCCAGCTCAGCAGCTGTTGGTCTTTCCCTGTATGTCAGGTCAAACGGAGGGCCAGTTAAGTTAACATCACAGCACGTGGACATGCTAGTCTGGATGGGACAGTGTTCAGGGTCGTATACCATCTCATGATGTTTCTACTGAGAGCTGACTTCATCAGTTCTGGTCTAGACCTCAGTAAGGTAGTACAGACAGAGGTCTATAGACAGAGGACTATAGACAGAGGTCTATAGACAGAGGACTATAGACAGAGGTCTATAGACAGAGGTCTTTAGACAGAGGTCTATAGACAGAGGACTATAGACAGAGGACTATAGACAGAGGACTATAGACAG
>NC_092170.1:48197757-48212757 GCF_045791955.1 Oncorhynchus clarkii lewisi | reverse complement strand
TCCCTCCCCACATACAGACAGGAAGCAACAACCTTTCCCTCCCCACATACAGACAGGAAGCAACAACCTTTCCCTCCCCACATACAGACAGGAAGCAACAACCTTTCCCTCCCCACATACAGACAGGAAGCAACAACCTTTCCCTCCCCACATACAGACAGGAAGCAACAACCTTTCCCTCCCCACATACAGACAGGAAGCAACAACCTTTCCCTCCCCACATACAGACAGGAAGCAACAACCTTTCCCTCCCCACATACAGACAGGAAGCAACAACCTTTCCCTCCCCACATGCCCCCACAGAAACAACTATGACAAAGTGAAAACTAAAAGGAGCACAGCTCGTGAAGCTCTGTGGAACACTGGGTCTGTTCATAGTCAATGGTAGGCTGAGAGGGGACTCCTATGGTAGGTACACCTATAGCTCTGTGGAACACTGGGTCTGTACATAGTCAATGAGGGGACTCGTTTGGGAGGTACACCTACAGCTCATCGATCACGCCCCCCATTCTCATCGACGGTGCTGTTGTGGAGCAGGTTGAGAGCTTCAAGTTCCTTGGTGTCCACATCACCAGCAAAATAACATGGTCCAATCACACCAAGACAGTTGTGAAGAGGGCACGACAAAACGTCTCCTTCCGTGGCCTCCAACTGCTCTTAAATGCAAGTAAAACTAAATGCATGCTCTTCAACCGATGGCTGCCCGCACCTGCCCGCCCGTCCAGTATCACTACTCTGGACGGTTCTGACTTAGAATATGTGGACAACTATAAATACCTAGGTGTCTGGTTAGACTGTAAACTCTCCTTCCAGACTCACATTATGCATCTCCAATCCAAAGTTAAATCTAGAATCGTCTTCCTATTTCGCAACAAAGAATCCTTCACTCATGCTGCCAAACATGCCCTCGTAAAACTGACCATCCTACCGATCCTCGACTTCGGCGATGTCATTTACAAAATTGCTTCCAATACTCTACTCAGCAAACTGGATGCAGTTTATCACAGTGCCATCCGTTTTATCACCAAAGCCCCATATACTACCCACCACTGCAACCTGTACGCTCTCGTTGGTTGATGAACCCAGCTACCAATCACACCCTGTCTAACGTCCCAGCTACCAATCACACCCTGTCTAACCACCCAGCTACCAATCACACCCTGTCTAACCTCCCAGCTACCAATCACACCCTGTCTAACCACCCAGCTACCAATCACACCCTGTCTAACCTCCCAGCTCCCAATCACACCCTGTCTAACCACCCAGCTACCAATCACACCCCGTCTAACCTCCCAGCTACCAGAGACATCCCACCCTGTCTAACCTCCCAGCTACCAATCACACCCTGTCTAACCTCCCAGCTACCAAAGACATCACACCCTGTCTTACCTCCCAGCTACCAGAGGCATCACACCCTGTCTAACCTCCCAGCTACCAAAGACATCACACCAAGTCTAACCTCCCAGCTACCAATCACACCCTGTCTAACCTCCCAGCTACCAATCACACCCTGTCTAACCTCCCAGCTACCAAAGACATCACACCCTGTCTAACCTCCCAGCTACCAAAGACATCACACCCTGTCTAACCTCCCAGCTACCAATCACACCCTGTCTAACCTCCCAGCTACCAATCACACCCTGTCTAACCTCCCAGCTACCAATCACACCCTGTCTAACCTCCCAGCTACCAATCACACCCTGTCTAACCTCCCAACTACCAATCACACCCTGTCTAACCTCGCAGCTACCAATCACAGCCTGTCTAACCTCGCAGCTACCAATCACACCCTATCTAACCTCCCGGCTACCATTGACATCACATCCTGTCTAACCTCCCAGCTACCAGAGACATCAAAACCTGTCTAACCTCCCAGCTACGAATCAGACCCTGTCTAACCTCCCGGCTACCAATTACAGCCTGTCAAACCTCCCAGCTACCAATCACACCCTGTCTAACCTCCCAGCTACCAGAGACATCACACCCTGTCTAACCTCGCAGCTACCAATCACACCCTGTCTAACCTCGCAGCTACCAATCACACCCTGTCAAACCTCCCGGCTACCAGAGACATCACATCCTGTCTAACCTCCCAGCTACCAGAGACATCACAGTCTGTCTAACCTCCCAGCTACCAATCACACCCTGTCTAACCTCCCGGCTACCAATCACAGCCTGTCAAACCTCCCAGCTACCAATCACACCGTGTCTAACCTCCCAGCTACCAGAGACATCACACCCTGTCCAACCTCCCAGCTACCAATCACACCCTGTCTAACCTCCCAGCTACCAATCACAGCCTGTCTAACCTCCCAGCTACCAATCACACCCTGTCTAACCTCCCATCTACCAATCACACCCTGTCTAACCTCCCAGCTACCAATCACACCCTGTCTAAACTCCCAGCTACCAATCACACACTGTCTAACCTCCCACCTTCCAATCACACCCTGTCTAACCTCCCAGCTACCAATCACACCCTGTCTAACCTCCCAGCTACCAATCACACCCTGTCTAACCTCCCAGCTACCAATCACACCCTGTCTAACCTCCCAGCTACCAATCACACCCTGTATAACCTCCCAGCTACCAGAGACATCACCGCCTGTCTAACCTCCCGGTTACCAATCACACCCTGTCTAACCTCGCAGCTACCAATCACACCATGTCTAACCTCCCAGCTACCAATCACACCCTGTCTAACCTCCCAGCTACCAGAGACATCACACCCTGTCTAACCTCGCAGCTACCAATCACACCCTGTCTAACCTCGCAGCTACCAATCACACCCTGTCAAACCTCCCGGCTACCAGAGACATCACATCCTGTCTAACCTCCCAGCTACCAGAGACATCACAGTCTGTCTAACCTCCCAGCTACCAATCACACCCTGTCTAACCTCCCGGCTACCAATCACAGCCTGTTAAACCTCCCAGCTACCAATCACACCGTGTCTAACCTCCCAGCTACCAGAGACATCACACCCTGTCCAACCTCCCAGCTACCAATCACACCCTGTCTAACCTCCCAGCTACCAATCACAGCCTGTCTAACCTCCCAGCTACCAATCACACCCTGTCTAACCTCCCATCTACCAATCACACCCTGTCTAACCTCCCAGCTACCAATCACACCCTGTCTAAACTCCCAGCTACCAATCACACACTGTCTAACCTCCCACCTTCCAATCACACCCTGTCTAACCTCCCAGCTACCAATCACACCCTGTCTAACCTCCCAGCCACCAATCACACCCTGTCTAACCTCCCAGCTACCAATCACACCCTGTCTAACCTCCCAGCTACCAATCACACCCTGTATAACCTCCCAGCTACCAGAGACATCACCGCCTGTCTAACCTCCCGGTTACCAATCACACCCTGTCTAACCTCGCAGCTACCAATCACACCCTGTCTAACCTCCCAGCTACCAATCACACCCTGTCTAACCTCCCAGCTACCAATCACAGCCTGTCTAACCACCCAGCTACCAATCACACCCTGTCTAACCTCCCAGCTACCAATCACACCCTGTCTAAACTCCCAGCTACCAGAGACATCACACCCTTTCTAACCTCCCAGCTACCAATCACACCCTGTCTAACCTCCCAGCTACCAGAGACATCCCACCCTGTCTAACCTCCCAGCTACCAATCACACCCTGTTTATCCTCGCAGCTACCAATCAGACCCTGTCTAACCTCCCAGCTACCAATCACACCCTGTCTAACCTCTCAGCTACCAATCACACCCTGTTTCACCTCCCAGCTACCAATCACACCCTGTATAACCTCCCAGCTACCAGAGACATCACCGCCTGTCTAACCTCCCGGTTACCAATCACACCCTGTCTAACCTCGCAGCTACCAATCACACCCTGTCTAACCTCGCAGCCACCAATCACACCCTGTCTAACCTCCCAGCTACCAATCACACCCTGTCTAAACTCCCAGCTACCAATGACACCCTGTCTAACCACCCAGCTACCAATCACACCCTGTCTAACCTCGCAGCTACCAATCACACCCTGTCTAACCTCCCAGCTACCAATCACACCCTGTCTTACCTCCCAGCTACCAGAGACATCACACTCTGTCTAACCTCCCAGCTACCAATCAAACCCTGTCTAACCTCCCAGCTACCAGAGACATCACCACCTGTCTAACCTCCCGGTTACCAATCACACCCTGTCTAAACTCGCAGCTACCAATCACACCCTGTCTAACCTCGCAGCTACCAATCACACCCTGTCTAACCTCCCAGCTACCAATCACACACTGTCTAACCTCCCAGCTACCAATCACACCCTGTCTAACCTCCCAGCTACCAATCACACCCTGTCTAAACTCGCAGCTACCAATCACACCCTGTCTAACCTCCCAGCTACCAATCACACCCTTTCTAACCACCCAGCTACCAATCACACCCTGTCTAACCTCCCAGCTACCAATCACACCCTGTCTAACCTCCCGGCTACCAGACACATCATATCCTGTCTAACCTCCCAGCTACCAGAGACATCACAGCCTGTCTAACCTCCCAGCTACCAATCACACCCTGTCTAACCTCCCAGGTACCAATCACACCCTGTCTAACCTCCCAGCTACCAGAGACATCCCACCCTGTCTAACCTCCCAGTTACCAGAGATGTCACACCCTGTCTAACCTCCCAGCTATCAATCACATCCTGTCTAACCTCTCAGCTACCAATCACACCCTATCTAACCTCCCAGCTACCAATCACACCCTGTCTAACCTCCCAGCTACCAGAGACATCACACCCTGTCTAACCTCCCAGCTACCAATCACACCCTGTCTAACCTCCCAGCTATCAATCACATCCTGTCTAACCTCTCAGCTACCAATCACACCCTATCTAACCTCCCAGCTACCAATCACACCCTGTCTAACCTCCCAGCTACCAGAGACATCACACCCTATCTAACCTCCCAGCTACCAATCACACCCTGTCTAACCTCTCAGCTACCAATCACACCCTGTCTAACCTCCCAGCTACCAATCACACCCTGTCTAACCTCTCAGCTACCAATCACGCCCTGTCTAACCACCCAGCTACCAATCACACCCTGTCTAACCTCCCAGCTGCCAATCACACCATGTCTAACCTCCCAGCTACCAATCACACCCTGTCTAACCTCCCAGCTACCAATCACACCCTGTCTAATCAAGCCTTTCTTATAAATTCATTTGGGATCTAGTGAATACAACCCAGGTTTATAAATTCAGGGAGTTCCTCCCAGTTACGGCCCATTTGCTTCCATTTGGGATCTAGTGAATACAACCCAGGTTTATAAGTTCAGGGAGTTCCTCCCAGTTACGGCCTGTTTGCTTCCATTTGGAATCTACTTTCTCTCCAATCTCTCTACACTCGTTGCTCTCTTTACACTCTCTCTACACTCTCCACTCTTTCTTCATTCTCTCTATTCTCTCTCCACTCTCTACACTCTCTCTACACTCTCTCTACACTATTTGCTCTCTCTCCACTCTCTCTCCACTCTCTCTCCACTCTCCACTCTCTCTCCAATCTCTCTACACTCTCTGCTTTCACTAATCTCTCTCTCCACTCTCTCTCCACTCTCTCTTCACTCTCTCTACACTCTCTGCTCGCTCTACACTCTCTGCTCTCTCCACTCTCTCGACACATTCTCTCCACTCTCTCTCCACTCTCTCTCCACTCTCCACTCTCTCTACACTCTCTCTACACTCTCCACTCTCTCTCCACTCTCTCTCCACTCTCTCGCCATTCTCTCTACTCAATTCAATTCAATTCAATTCAAGGGCTTTATTGGCATGGGAAACATGTGTTAACATTGCCAAAGCAAGTGAGGTAGACAACATACAAAGTGAATATATAAAGTGAAAAACAACAAAAATTAACAGTAAACATTACACATACAGAGGTTTCCAAACAGTAAAGACATTACAAATGTCATATTATATATATATATACAGTGTTTTAACAATGTACAAATGGTTAAAGGACACAAGATAAAATAAATAAGCATAAATATGGGTTGTATTTACAATGGTGTGTGTTCTTCACTGGTTGCCCTTTTCTTGTGGCAACGGGTCACAAATCTTGCTGCTGTGATGGCACACTGTGGAATTTCACCCAGTAGATATGGGAGTTTTTCAAATTTGGATTTGTTTTCGAATTCTTTGTGGATCTGTGTAATCTGAGGGAAATATGTCTCTCTAATATGGTCATACATTGGGCAGGAGGTTAGGAAGTGCAGCTCAGTTTCCACCTCATTTTGTGGGCAGTGAGCACATAGCCTGTCTTCTCTTGAGAGCCATGTCTGCCTACGGCGGCCTTTCTCAATAGCAAGGCTATGCTCACTGAGTCTGTACATAGTCAAAGCTTTCCTTAATTTTGGGTCAGTCACAGTGGTCAGGTATTCTGCCGCTGTGTACTCTCTGTTTAGGGCCAAATAGCATTCTAGTTTGCTCTGTTTTTTTGTTAATTCTTTCCAATGTGTTAAGTAATTATCTTTTTGTTTTCTCATGATTTGGTTGGGTCTAATTGTGCTGTTGTCCTGGGGCTCTGTAGGGTGTGTTTGTGTTTGTGAACAGAGCCCCAGGACCAGCTTGCTTAGGGGACTCTTCTCCAGGTTCATCTCTCTGTAGGTGATGGCTTTGTTATGGAAGGTTTGTGAATCACTTCCTTTTAGGTGGTTGTAGAATTTAAAGGCTCTTTTCTGGATTTTGATAATTAGTGGGTATCGGCCTAATTCTGCTCTGCATGCATTATTTGGTGTTCTACGTTGTACACAGAGGATATTTTTGCAGAATTCTGCGTGCAGAGTCTCAATTTGGTGTTTGTCCCATTTTGTGAAGTCTTGGTTGGTGAGCGGACCCCAGACCTCACAACCATAAAGGGCAATGGGCTCTATGACTGATTCAAGTATTTTTAGCCAAATCCTAATTGGTATGTTGAAATTTACGTTTCTTTTGATGGCATAGAATGCCCTTCTTGCCTTGTCTCTCAGATCGTTCACAGCTTTGTGGAAGTTACCTGTGGCGCTGATGTTTAGGCCAAGGTATGTATCGTTTTTTGTGTGCTCTAGGGCAACAGTGTCTAGATGGAATTTGTATTTGTGGTCCTGGTGACTGGACCTTTTTTGGAACACCATTATTTTGGTCTTACTGAGATTTACTGTCAGGGCCCAGGTCTGACAGAATCTGTGCATAAGATCTAGGTGCTGCTGTAGGCCCTCCTTGGTTGGTGACAGAAGCACCAGATCATCGGCAAACAGCAGACATTTGACTTCAGATTCTAGCAGGGGGAGGCCGGGTGCTGCAGACTTTTCTAGTGCCCGCGCCAATTCGTTGATATATATGTTGAAGAGGGTGGGGCTTAAGCTGCATCCCTGTCTAACCCCACGACCCTGTGTGAAGAAATGTGTGTGTTTTTTGCCAATTTTAACCGCACACTTGTTGTTTGTGTACATGGATTTTATAATGTCGTATGTTTTACCCCCAACACCACTTTCCATCAGTTTGTATAGCAGACCCTCATGCCAGATTGAGTCGAAGGCTTTTTTGAAATCAACAAAGCATGAGAAGACTTTGCCTTTGTTTTGGTTTGTTTGGTTGTCAATTAGGGTGTGCAGGGTGAATACATGGTCTGTTGTACGGTAATTTGGTAAAAAGCCAATTTGACATTTGCTCAGTACATTGTTTTCATTGAGGAAATGTACGAGTCTGCTGTTAATAATAATGCAGAGGATTTTCCCAAGGTTACTGTTGACACATATTCCACAGTAGTTATTGGGGTCAAATTTGTCTCCACTTTTGTGGATTGGGGTGATCAGTCCTTGGTTCCAAATATTGGGGAAGATGCCAGAGCTAAGTATGATGTTAAAGAGTTTTAGTATAGCCAATTGGAATTTGTTGTCTGTATATTTGATCATTTCATTGAGGATACCATCAACACCACAGGCCTTTTTGGGTTGGAGGGTTTTTATTTTGTCCTGTAACTCATTCAATGTAATTGGAGAATCCAGTGGGTTCTGGTAGTCTTTAATAGATGATTCTAAGATCTGTATTTGATCATGTATATGTTTTTGCTCTTTATTCTTTGTTATAGAGCCAAAAAGGTTGGAGAAGTGGTTTACCCATACATCTCCATTTTGGATAGATAATTCTTCTTGTTGTTGTTTGTTTAGTGTTTTCCAATTTTCCCAGAAGTGGTTAGAGTCTATGGATTCTTCAATTGCATTGAGCTGATTTCTGACATGCTGTTCCTTCTTTTTCCGTAGTGTATTTCTGTATTGTTTTAGTGATTCACCATAGTGAAGGCGTAGACTCAGGTTTTCCGGGTCTACTCTCTCCCCACTCTCTCTACACGCTACAGTCTCTCTACACATTCTCTACACTCTCTCTCCACTCTCCAATCTCTCTACACTCTCTCTACATTCTCTGCTCTCTCTACACTCTCTCTACACTCTCCACTCTCTCTCCAATCTCTCTACACTCTCTCTACACTCTCTCTGCACTCTCTCTGCACTCTCTCTCCACTCTCTCTCCACTCTCTCTTCACTCTCTCTACACTCTCTGCTCGCTCTACACTCTCTGCTCTCTACACTCTCTCTACACATTCTCTCCACTCTCTCTCCACTCTCTCTACACTCTCTCTACACTCTCTCTGCACTCTCTCTGCACTCTCTCTCCACTCTCTCTCCACTCTCTCTTCACTCTCTCTACACTCTCTGCTCGCTCTACACTCTCTGCTCTCTCCACTCTCTCTACACTCTCTCTGCACTCTCTGCTCTCTCTACATTCTCTACACTTTCCACTCTCTCTCCACTCTCTCACCATTCTCTCTACTCTCTCCCCACTCTCTCTCCACTCTCTCTCAACACTCTCTACACTATCTCTACCTTCTGCTCTCTCTCCACTCTTTCTAAAATCTATAAACTCTCTCTCTGCTCGCTCTACACTCTCTGCTCTCTCCACTCTCTCTCCACTCTCTCTCCACTCTCTCTACACTCTCTCTACACTCTCCACTCAATTCAATTCAATTCAATTCAATTCAAGGGCTTTATTGGCATGGGAAACATGTGTTAACATTGCCAAAGCAAGTGAGGTAGACAACATACAAAGTGAAAATATAAAGTGAAAAACAACAAAAATTAACAGTAAACATTACACATACAGAGGTTTCAAAACAGTAAAGACATTACAAATGTCATATTATATATATATATATACAGTGTTTTAACAATGTACAAATGGTTAAAGGACACAAGATAAAATAAATAAGCATAAATATGGGTTGTATTTACAATGGTGTGTGTTCTTCACTGGTTGCCCTTTTCTCGTGGCAACAGGTCACAAATCTTGCTGCTGTGATGGCACACTGTGGAATTTCACCCAGTAGATATGGGAGTTTTTCAAATTTGGATTTGTTTTCGAATTCTTTGTGGATCTGTGTAATCTGAGGGAAATATGTCTCTCTAATATGGTCATACATTGGGCAGGAGGTTAGGAAGTGCAGCTCAGTTTCCACCTCATTTTGTGGGCAGTGAGCACATAGCCTGTCTTCTCTTGAGAGCCATGTCTGCCTACGGCGGCCTTTCTCAATAGCAAGGCTATGCTCACTGAGTCTGTACATAGTCAAAGCTTTCCTTAATTTTGGGTCAGTCACAGTGGTCAGGTATTCTGCCGCTGTGTACTCTCTGTTTAGGGCCAAATAGCATTCTAGTTTGCTCTGTTTTTTTGTTAATTCTTTCCAATGTGTCAAGTAATTATCTTTTTGTTTTCTCTCTCTCCACTCTCTCTCCACTGTCTCTCCACTGTCTCTCCACTCTTTCGCCATACTCTCTACTCTCTCCCCACTCACTCTACACTCTCTCGACACGCTACAGTCTCTCTACACATTCTCTACACTCTCTCTCCACTCTCCAATCTCTCTACACTCTCTCTACATTCTCTGCTCTCTCTACACTCTCTCTACACTCTCCACTCTCTCTCCACTGTCTCTCCACTGTCTCTCCACTCTTTCGCCATACTCTCTACTCTCTCCCCACTGTCTCTACACTCTCTCTACACGCTACAGTCTCTCTACACATTCTCTACACTCTCTCTCCACTCTCCAATCTCTCTACACTCTCTACACTCTCCACTCTCTCCAATCTCTCTACACTCTCTCTACACTCTCTCTGCACTCTCTCTGCACTCTCTCTCCACTCTCTCTGCACTCTCTCTCCACTCTCTCTCCACTCTCTCTTCACTCTCTATACACTCTCTGCTCGCTCTACACTCTCTGCTCTCTACACTCTCTCTACACATTCTCTCCACTCTCTCTCCACTCTCTCTCCACTCTCCACTCTCTCTACACTCTCTGCTCGCTCTACACTCTCTGCTCGCTCTACACTCTCTGCTCTCTCCACTCTCTCTACACTCTCTCTGCACTCTCTGCTCTCTCTACATTCTCTACACTTTCCACTCTCTCTCCACTCTCTCGCCATTCTCTCTACTCTCTCCCCACTCTCTCTCCACTCTCTCTCAACTCTCTCTACACTATATCTCCACTCTCTCTAAAATCTATAAACTCTCTCTCTGCTCTCTCTACACTCTCTCCTCTCTCCACTATCTCTACACTCTGTCTACACTCTCTCTACACTCTCTCTACACGCTTTGCTCTCTCTCCACTCTCTCTCCACTCTCCACTCTTTCTCCAATCTCTCTACACTCTCTGCTCTCTCTCCACTCTCTCTCCACTCTCCACTTTTTCTCCAATCTATCTACACTCTCTCTCCACTCTTTCTCCACTCTCTCTGCTCTCTCTACACTCTCTGCTCTCTCTATACTCTCTGCTCTCTCTACACGCTCTGCTCTCTCTACACTCTCTGCTCTCTCTATACTCTCTCCACTCTCTCTACACTCTATCTACACTCTCTCTACACTCTCCACTCTCTCTACACTCTCTCTACACTCTCTCTCCACTCTCTGCTCTCTCTACACTCTCTCTACACTCTCTCTACTCTTTCCACTCTCTCTCCACTCTCCACTCTCTTTCCACTCTCTCCCCACTCTCTCTACTCTCTCTCACAACTCTCTCATTCCACTCTGTCTACACTCTCTCTACACTCTCGCTACACTCTCTCTACACTCTCTGCTCTCTCTACACTCTCCACTCTCTCTACACTCTCTGCTCGCTCTAAACTCTCTGCTCGCTCTACACTCTCTGCTCTCTCCACTCTCTCTACACTCTCTCTGCACTCTGCTCTCTCTACATTCTCTACACTTTCCACTCTCTCTCCACTCTCTCGCCATTCTCTCTACTCTCTCCCCACTCTCTCTCCACTCTCTCTCAACTCTCTCTACAATATCTCTACCTTCTGCTCTCTCTCCACTCTCTCTAAAATCTATAAACTCTCTCTCCGCTCTCTCTCCACTCTCTCTCCACTCACTCTACACTCTCTCTACAAACTCTCTACACTCTCTGCTCTCTCTACACTCCTCCATCTCTCCACTCTACCTCCACTCTCTCTCCACTCTCTCTCCACTCTCTGCTCTCTAGACACATTCCACTCTCTCTAAACTCTCTCTCTCCACTCCCTTTCTGCTCTCTTTACACTCTCTGCTCTCTCTCCACTCTCTCTACACTCTCTGCTCTCTCTCTCTCCACTCTACCTCCACTCTCTCTCCACTCTCTCTACACTCTCTCTACACTCTCCACTCTCTCTCTACACTCTCTGCTCTCTCTCTCCACTCTCTCTCCACTCTCTGCTCTCTCTCCACTCTCTCTACACTCTCTGCTCTCTCTCACCACTCTCTCTCCACTCTCTCTACACTCTCTCTACACTATCTCTACACTCTCCACTCTCTCTCTACACTCTCCACTCTCTCTCTACACTCTCTGCTCTCTCTCCACTCTCTCTACACTCTCTGCTCTCTCTCTCCACTCTCTCTACATTCTCTCTACACTCTCCACTCTGTCTCCCATCTCTCTATTCTCTCTGCACTCTTTCTCCACACTCTCCACTCTCTGCTCTCTCTCCACTCTCTCTTCACTCTCTCTACACTCTCTGCTCGCTCTACACTCTCTGCTCTCTACACTCTCTCTACACATTCTCTCCACTCTCTCTCCACTCTCTCTACACTCTCTCTATACTCTCTCTACACTCTCTACACTCTCCACTCTCTCCAATCTCTCTACACTCTCTCTACACTCTCTCTGCACTCTCTCTGCACTCTCTCTCCACTCTCTCTGCACTCTCTCTCCACTCTCTCTCCACTCTCTCTTCACTCTCTATACACTCTCTGCTCGCTCTACACTCTCTGCTCTCTACACTCTCTCTACACATTCTCTCCACTCTCTCTCCACTCTCTCTCCACTCTCCACTCTCTCTACACTCTCTGCTCGCTCTACACTCTCTGCTCGCTCTACACTCTCTGCTCTCTCCACTCTCTCTACACTCTCTCTGCACTCTCTGCTCTCTCTACATTCTCTACACTTTCCACTCTCTCTCCACTCTCTCGCCATTCTCTCTACTCTCTCCCCACTCTCTCTCCACTCTCTCTCAACTCTCTCTACACTATATCTCCACTCTCTCTAAAATCTATAAACTCTCTCTCTGCTCTCTCTACACTCTCTCCTCTCTCCACTATCTCTACACTCTGTCTACACTCTCTCTACACGCTCTCTACACGCTTTGCTCTCTCTCCACTCTCTCTCCACTCTCCACTCTTTCTCCAATCTCTCTACACTCTCTGCTCTCTCTCCACTCTCTCTCCACTCTCCACTTTTTCTCCAATCTATCTACACTCTCTCTCCACTCTTTCTCCACTCTCTCTGCTCTCTCTACACTCTCTGCTCTCTCTATACTCTCTGCTCTCTCTACACGCTCTGCTCTCTCTACACTCTCTGCTCTCTCTATACTCTCTCCACTCTCTCTACACTCTATCTACACTCTCTCTACACTCTCCACTCTCTCTACACTCTCTCTACACTCTCTCTCCACTCTCTGCTCTCTCTACACTCTCTCTACACTCTCTCTACTCTTTCCACTCTCTCTCCACTCTCCACTCTCTTTCCACTCTCTCCCCACTCTCTCTACTCTCTCTCACAACTCTCTCATTCCACTCTGTCTACACTCTCTCTACACTCTCGCTACACTCTCTCTACACTCTCTGCTCTCTCTACACTCTCCACTCTCTCTACACTCTCTGCTCGCTCTAAACTCTCTGCTCGCTCTACACTCTCTGCTCTCTCCACTCTCTCTACACTCTCTCTGCACTCTGCTCTCTCTACATTCTCTACACTTTCCACTCTCTCTCCACTCTCTCGCCATTCTCTCTACTCTCTCCCCACTCTCTCTCCACTCTCTCTCAACTCTCTCTACAATATCTCTACCTTCTGCTCTCTCTCCACTCTCTCTAAAATCTATAAACTCTCTCTCCGCTCTCTCTCCACTCTCTCTCCACTCACTCTACACTCTCTCTACAAACTCTCTACACTCTCTGCTCTCTCTACACTCCTCCATCTCTCCACTCTACCTCCACTCTCTCTCCACTCTCTCTCCACTCTCTGCTCTCTAGACACATTCCACTCTCTCTAAACTCTCTCTCTCCACTCCCTTTCTGCTCTCTTTACACTCTCTGCTCTCTCTCCACTCTCTCTACACTCTCTGCTCTCTCTCTCTCTCCACTCTACCTCCACTCTCTCTCCACTCTCTCTACACTCTCTCTACACTCTCCACTCTCTCTCTACACTCTCTGCTCTCTCTCTACACTCTCTGCTCTCTCTCTCCACTCTCTCTCCACTCTCTGCTCTCTCTCCACTCTCTCTACACTCTCTGCTCTCTCTCACCACTCTCTCTCCACTCTCTCTACACTCTCTCTACACTATCTCTACACTCTCCACTCTCTCTCTACACTCTCCACTCTCTCTCCACTCTCTCTACACTCTCTCTACACTCTCCACTCTCTCTCTACACTCTCTGCTCTCTCTCTACACTCTCTGCTCTCTCTCTCCACTCTCTCTACACTCTCTGCTCTCTCTCCACTCTCTCTACACTCTCTGCTCTCTCTCTCCACTCTCTCTACATTCTCTCTACACTCTCCACTCTGTCTCCCATCTCTCTATTCTCTCTGCACTCTTTCTCCACACTCTCCACTCTCTGCTCTCTCTCCACTCTCTTCTCTCTCTTCACTCTCTCTCCACTCTCTGCCCACTCTCTCTACACTCTCACTCCACTCTCTGCTCTCTCTACACTCCCTCCTCTCTTCACTCTCTCTACACTCTCTCTCCACTCTCTGCTCTCTCTCCACTCTCTCTCCACATTCTCTACACTCTCTCTACACTCTCTCTACACTCTCTGCTCTCTCTACACTCTCTCTACACTCTCTCTACACTCTCTCTACACTCTCTGCTCTCACTATACTCTCTGCTCTCTCCTCTCTCCACTCTCTCGCCACTCTCTCTCCACTCTGTCTCTGCCATCTCTACACTACACTCTCTCTCCACTCCCTCTCCACTTTCTCTACACTCTTAGTAAAAAGATGATAGAACCATAGATGAATCCTATCTGTTTGGTTGCAGGGTAGGGTTCTAGCTAGAACCAAACAGTGTTTTAGCTGGAACCAAAAATGGTTCTCCTACGGGGACAGCTGAAGAACCATTTTGGACAGCTGAAGAACCATTTTCTTCCTCCCTTTGCCCTTCCCTTCCTCTCTCTCTCACTCTCTGCTCTCTCTCTATCTCTTCCTCTGCCTCCCTCCCACTGCCCTTCCCTTCCCTTCCTCTCTCTCTCGCTCTCTGCTCTCTCTCGATCTCTTCCTCTCCCTACTTAACTCCAGATGGTGACTGTCTGTAAAACCCAAAAAGGAGAGAGAGAAAAGGAGAAAAAGGCGGGAGAGAAACAGATTCTTTTTTGGCCTCTCCGGAATCTGGCAGCGGCCCAGCGACAGCAGCCGCTGCAGAAAATATTACATAGATATTGTTTGTGTTAAAACGTGTTAAAATAAACATC
>NC_092170.1:48182757-48195257 GCF_045791955.1 Oncorhynchus clarkii lewisi | reverse complement strand
TGTCAGTCAGTCAGTTCTAGAACACACTCTTCCCCTGTCAGTCAGTCAGTTCTAGAACACACTCTTCCCCTGTCAGTCAGTCAGTTCTAGAACACACTCTTTCCCTGTCAGTCAGTCAGTTCTAGAACACACTCTTCCCCTGTCAGTCAGTCAGTTCTAGAACACACTCTTTCCCTGTCAGTCAGTCAGTTCTAGAACACACTCTTTCCCTGTCAGTCAGTCAGTCAGTTCTAGAACACACTCTTTCCCAGTCAGTCAGTCAGTTATAGAACACACTCTTTCCCTGTCAGTCAGTCAGTTCTAGAACACACTCTATCCTTGTCAGTCAGTCAGTTCTAGAACACACTCTTTCCCTGTCAGTCAGTCAGTTCTAGAACACACTCTTCCCCTGTCAGTCAGACAGTTCTAGAACACACTCTTCCCCTGTCAGTCAGTCAGTTCTAGAACACACTCTTTACCTGTCAGTCAGTCAGTCAGTTCTAGAACACACTCTTTCCCTGTCAGTCAGTCAGTTCTAGAACACACTCTTTCCCTGTCAGTCAGTCAGTCAGTCAGTTCTAGAACACACTCTTTCCCTGTCAGTCAGTCAGTTCTAGAACACACTCTTTCCATGTCAGTCAGTCAGTCAGTTCTAGAACACACTCTTTCCCTGTCAGTCAGTCAGTCAGTTCTAGAACACACTCTTTCCCTGTCAGTCAGTCAGTTCTAGAACACACTCTTTCCCTGTCAGTCAGGCAGTTCTAGAACACACTCTTCCCCTGTCAGTCAGTCAGTTCTAGAACACACTCTTCCCCTGTCAGTCAGTCAGTTCTAGAACACACTCTTTCCCTGTCAGTCAGTCAGTTCTAGAACACACTCTTCCCCTGTCAGTCAGTCAGTTCTAGAACACACTCTTCCCCTGTCAGTCAGTCAGTTCTAGAACACACTCTTTCCCTGTCAGTCAGTCAGTTCTAGAACACACTCTTTCCCTGTCAGTCAGTCAGTCAGTTCTAGAACACACTCTTTCCCAGTCAGTCAGTCAGTTCTAGAACACACTCTTTCCCTGTCAGTCAGTCAGTTCTAGAACACACTCTTCCCCTGTCAGTCAGTCAGTTCTAGAACACACTCTTCCCCTGTCAGTCAGTCAGTTCTAGAACACACTCTTTCCCTGTCAGTCAGTCAGTTCTAGAACACACTCTATCCTTGTCAGTCAGTCAGTTCTAGAACACACTCTTTCCCTGTCAGTCAGTCAGTTCTAGAACACACTCTTCCCCTGTCAGTCAGACAGTTCTAGAACACACTCTTCCCCTGTCAGTCAGTCAGTTCTAGAACACACTCTTTACCTGTCAGTCAGTCAGTTCTAGAACACACTCTTTCCCTGTCAGTCAGTCAGTTCTAGAACACACTCTTTCCCTGTCAGTCAGTCAGTTCTAGAACACACTCTTCCCCTGTCAGTCAGTCAGTTCTAGAACACACTCTTTCCCTGTCAGTCAGTCAGTTCTAGAACACTCTATCCTTGTCAGTCAGTCAGTTCTAGAACACACTCTTTCCCTGTCAGTCAGTCAGTTCTAGAACACACTCTTCCCCTGTCAGTCAGTCAGTTCTAGAACACTCTATCCTTGTCAGTCAGTCAGTTCTAGAACACACTCTTTCCCTGTCAGTCAGTCAGTTCTAGAACACACTCTTTCCCTGTCAGTCAGTCAGTTCTAGAACACACTCTTTCCCTGTCAGTCAGTCAGTCAGTTCTAGAACACACTATTTCCCTGTCAGTCAGTCAGTTCTAGAACACACTCTTTCCCTGTCAGTCAGTCAGTCAGTTCTAGAACACACTCTTTCCCTGTCAGTCAGTCAGTTCTAGAACACACTCTTTCCCTGTCAGTCAGTCAGTCAGTTCTAGAACACACTCTTTCCCTGTCAGTCAGTCAGTTCTAGAACACACTCTTTCCATGTCAGTCAGTCAGTCAGTTCTAGAACACACTCTTTCCCTGTCAGTCAGTCAGTCAGTTCTAGAACACACTCTTTCCCTGTCAGTCAGTCAGTTCTAGAACACACTCTTCCCCTGTCAGTCAGTCAGTTCTAGAACACACTCTTTCCCTGTCAGTCAGTCAGTTCTAGAACACACTCTTCCCCTGTCAGTCAGTCAGTTCTAGAACACACTCTTCCCCTGTCAGTCAGTCAGTTCTAGAACACACTCTTCCCCTGTCAGTCAGTCAGTTCTAGAACACACTCTTTCCCTGTCAGTCAGTCAGTTCTAGAACACACTCTTTCCCTGTCAGTCAGTCAGTTCTAGAACACACTCTTCCCCTGTCAGTCAGTCAGTTCTAGAACACACTCTTTCCCTGTCAGTCAGTCAGTTCTAGAACACTCTATCCTTGTCAGTCAGTCAGTTCTAGAACACACTCTTTCCCTGTCAGTCAGTCAGTTCTAGAACACACTCTTCCCCTGTCAGTCAGTCAGTTCTAGAACACACTCTTTCCCTGTCAGTCAGTCAGTTCTAGAACACACTCTTTCCCTGTCAGTCAGTCAGTCAGTTCTAGAACACACTCTTTCCCTGTCAGTCAGTCAGTCAGTCAGTTCTAGAACACACTCTTTCCCTGTCAGTCAGTCAGTCAGTTCTAGAACACACTCTTTCCCTGTCAGTCAGTCAGTCAGTTCTAGAACACACTCTTTCCCTGTCAGTCAGTCAGTTCTAGAACACACTCTTTCCCTGTCAGTCAGTCATTTCTAGAACACACTCTATCCTTGTCTGATTAAGCAGGCTAAGATCAGGCTAATAGGCTTAGCCATACTTCTCTGTACTGGTAATTATTGGCAGAGTGCACTGAAACAATCCCATGTATAAAACCACTTACAGCCATGTCACGGTCCACCTACCCCCTGTTCTCCCTTTCAACGCTCTCTCCCTTTTTCTCTCCTTCTACACCCATTTAACTCTGGCCCTCTGATTCTAAGCAGACCCAAAGAACTGAGATAGAGAGAGGGAAAGAAAGAGAGAGTGAGTGAGAGAAAGAAAGAAAGAAAGGGAGAAAGAGAGAGAGAGAGAGAGACGACGACCTTCTCTTCAGTGAGCTGTGCTGAGGGGAAAGGCTAAGAACAAGTCTGAGTGAGAAAGGGGGCCATTGTAGGGGCTGGCCCGGAGACAAGACTCCCATTCAGGGGTGGCCAGCCGTGTACAATGGCTAAACTAACATCATTGACATTTGGAGTTGCCCAAGCTTTAGAGAGAGAGAGAGGAGAAGGGGAGGAAGGTAGGAAGGGAGGAGGCAGGCGAGAGGCGCCGTGTTGGAAAAGACCCTTCGTTGGTTCAGACCATTGAGCGAGGTGGGATCATCACTGCCCTAAACACTGTTAACTTTCATGAGCTGGAGAAACAGACAGAGGGAGGGACATCTGAGATTGCCAGCCAGCCCCCCTCTTTAACCCTACACCCCCTGTCTGTCTGTGTGTCCCCGCATTCCAGACTGGCTCTCTATCTAACACAGGGACACAGGGCCACCCAGCTAACAATATCACAGAGAACAGACAGAACGGACAGCCAACTGCAGTGCGATAGACACACACACACACACACACACACACACACACACACACACACACACACTGCTGGTGGGCAGCAGAAGACAGGGTTAACGGATAAGTTATGATCCGAGAACTTGTTTAAGGCAGTTACTGACGATTCACCCTACTGCCGTGGACTGGTATTGATGTCACCCTACTGCCGTGGACTGGTATTGATGTCACCCTACTGCCGTGGACTGGTATTGATGTCACCCTACTGCCGTGGACTGGTATTGATGTCACCCTACTGCCGTGGACTGGTATTGATGTCACCCTACTGCCGTGGACTGGTATTGATGTCACCCTACTGCCGTGGACTGGTATTGATGGCACCCTACTGCCGTGGACTGGTATTGATGTCACCCTACTGCCGTGGACTGGTATTGATGTCACCCTACTGCCGTGGACTGGTATTGATGTCACCCTGTAATGACGTCACCCTGTACTGATGTCACCCTGTATAGATGTCACCCTGTACTGATGTCACCCTGTACTGATGTCACCCTGTACTGATGTCACCCTGTATAGATGTCACCCTGTATAGATGTCACCCTGTACTGATGTCACCCTGTACTGATGTCACCCTACTGCCGTGGACTGGTATCGATGTCACCCTGTAATGATGTCACCCTGCATAGATGTCACCCTGTATTGATGTCACCCTGTACTGATGTCACCCTGTAATGATGTCACCCTGTACTGATGTCACCCTACTGCCGTGGACTGGTATCGATGTCACCCTGTACTGACGTCACCCTGTATAGATGTCACCCTGTATTGATGTCACCCTGTACTGATGTCACCCTGTATTGATGTCACCCTGTATTGATGTCACCCTGTAATGATGTCACCCTGTACTGATGTCACCCTGTATTGATGTCACCCTGTATAGATGTCACCCTGTATAGATGTCACCCTGTACTGATGTCACCCTGTATAGATGTCACCCTTTAATGATGTCACCCTGTATAGATGTCACCCTGTATTGATGTCACCCTTTATAGATGTCACCCTGTACTGATGTCACCCTGTATTGATGTCACCCTGTATTGATATCACCCTGTATTGATGTCACCCTGTATTGATATCACCCTGTACTGATGTCACCCTGTATTGATATATATATATGCATCTCTGTGTCTCCTCAACAGTAATCTATAAGGCCAGAGAGAGGATGTTAACAACCACAGTAATCTATAAAATGGTTTAGTGTGGTCTGGTCTGGGATTGTTTGTTCTGGTCTGTTCTGGGCTGGTTTGGTCTGGTCTGGGCTGTTCTGGTTTGGTCTGAGCTGGTTTGGTCTCATCTGGGCTGATTTGGCCTGGTTTGATCTGGTCTTTGCTGTCCTGGTCTGGTTTGGGTTGGTCTGGGATGGTCTGGTCTGGTCTGGGCTGATTTGGCCTGGTTTGATCTGGTCTTTGCTGTCCTGGTCTGGTTCGGGTTGGTCTGGGATGGTCTGGCCTGGTCTGGGATGGTCTGGTCTGGGCTGGTTTGGTCTGGTCTTGGCTGTCCTGGTCTGGTTTGGGTTGGTTTGGTCTGGTCTGGCCTGGTCTGGGATGGTTTGGGCTGGTCTGGACTGGCTTGGTCTGGGCTGGTTTGGTCTTGTCTGGTCTGGTCTAGCCTGGTCTGCAATGGTTTGGTCTGGTCTGGGCTTGCTTGGTCTGGGCTGGTTTGGTCTAGTCTGGGCTGTTCTGGTGTGGTCTGGGTTGGTTTGGTCTGGTTTGGTCTTGTCTTGGTTTGTCTGGTCTTCTCTGGGTTGGTTTTGTCTTGTCTGGTTTAGTCTTGTCTGGTCTGGTCATAACTACAGGTCTTTACACAACACACACACACACACACACACACACACACACACACACACACACACACACACACACACACACACACACACACACACACACACACACAAACACACACACACACACACACACACACACACACACAAACACACACACACACACATTGGGTAAACAGTAAACAGCCCTTCTGGCTGTGCCGGGTGGAGATTATAACAGAACATGGCCAAGATGTTCAAATGTTCATAAATGACTAGTATGGTCAAATAATAATAATCACAGTAGAGAGTTGAAAACAGCAGGTCTGGGACAGGTAGCACGTCCGGTGAACAGGTCAGGGTTCCATAGCCGATCATTCAGAGTATCTCTACCGCTCCTGCTGTCTCTAGAGAGTTGAAAACAGCAGGTCTGGGACAGGTAGCACGTCCGGTGAACAGGTCAGGATTCCATAGCCGCAGGCAGAACAGTTGAAACTGGAGCAGCAGCACAGCCAGGTGGACTGGGGACAGCAAGGTGTCATCATGCCAGGTAGTCCTGAGGAACGGTCCTAGGGCTCAGGTCCTCCGAGAGAGAGTGGGGACACAAATGTGGGGACACAAATGCACGCACAGGAACACTACCTGATCTAACGAGCACACGAGGGGACAGCTTTATTACAGGCCATAGTGTCTCTAACTGTCTTCATCTCCCCCATAGAAACAACAGTAACAGAACCATCAACAACAACGGAAGGGATCTGTTACAGCTCTGTAGAAGCCTGGGTCTGTACTTTGTCAATGGTAGGTTATTCTTTGGGGAGATGCACCTACTGCTCACCTCTCGGCCACAGTACAGTAGACTATATGATCACAGACATTGACCCGTTCTCTCTCAGCCCATTCACTGTCAAGCCACTAACACCTCTGTCTGATCACAGCCAAGTTACGATGTTCCTCAATAGAACAGACATGGAAACAACCAGACATTCACAGCCCAGTAAGCTGTACAACATCAGACATTCACAGCCCAGTAATCTGTACAACACCAGACAGTCACATCCCAGTGAGCTGTACAACATCAGACATTCACAGCCCAGTCAGCTGTACAACATCACACATTCACAGCCCAGTCAGCTGTACAACATCAGACATTCACAGTCCAGTCAGCTGTACAACATCAGACATTCACAGCCCAGTCAGCTGTACAACATCACACATTCACAGCCCAGTCAGCTGTACAACATCAGACATTCACAGCCCAGTCAGCTGTACAACATCACACATTCACAGCCCAGTAAGCTGCACAACATCACACATTCACAGCCCAGTAAGCTGCACAACATCACACATTCACAGCCCAGTAAGCTGTACAACATCAGATATTCACAGCCCAGTCAGCTGTACAACATCAGACATTCACAGCCCAGTCAGCTGTACAACGTCAGACATTCACAGCCCAGTAAGCTGTACAACATCAGACATTCACAGCCCAGTCAGCTGTACAACATCAGATATTCACAGCCCAGTAAGCTGTACAACATCACACATTCACAGCCCAGTAAGCTGTACAACATCAGATATTCACAGCCCAGTAAGCTGTACAACATCAGACATTCACAGCCCAGTAAGCTGTACAACATCACACATTCACAGCCCAGTAAGCTGCACAACATCACACATTCACAGCCCAGTAAGCTGTACAACATCAGACATTCACAGCCCAGTAAGCTGTACAACATCAGATATTCACAGCCCAGTAAGCTGTACAACATCAGACATTCACAGCCCAGTCAGCTGAAAAACATCAGGAGATTCATACAGATGGGCCCAAAACAGCACAGAAGAAAACCAGAAAGCAACCTGTAACCAGAATATCCAAACACTCTTAGATAACTTTCTGGATACCACATTCACTCACAGTAAAGAAGACATCAATCTGGCAGTACAAAACATCAACTATATATTCAGACCACATTCACTCACAGTAAAGAAGGCATCAATCTGGCAGTACAAAACATCAACTATATATTCAGACCACATTCACTCACAGTAAAGAAGGCATCAATCTGGCAGTACAAAACATCAACTATATATTCAGACCACATTCACTCACAGTGAAGAAGGCATCAATCTGGCAGTACAAAACATCAACTATATATTCAGACCACATTCACTCACAGTAAAGAAGGCATCAATCTGGCAGTACAAAACATCAACTATATATTCAGACCACATTCACTCACAGTAAAGAAGACATCAATCTGGCAGTACAAAACATCAACTATATATTCAGACCACATTCACTCACAGTAAAGAAGGCATCAATCTGGCAGTACAAAACATCAACTATATATTCAGACCACATTCACTCACAGTAAAGAAGGCATCAATCTGGCAGTACAAAACATCAACTATATATTCAGACCACATTCACTCACAGTAAAGAAGGCATCAATCTATCAGTACAAAACATCAACTATATATTCAGACCACATTCACTCACAGTAAAGAAGGCATCAATCTAGCAGAACAAAACATCAACTATATATTCAGACCACATTCACTCACAGTAAAGAAGGCATCAATCTGGCAGAACAAAACATCAACTATATATTCAGACCACATTCACTCACAGTAAAGAAGGCATCAATCTGGCAGAACAAAACATCAACTATATATTCAGACCACATTCACTCACAGTAAAGAAGGCATCAATCTGGCAGAACAAAACATCAACTATATATTCAGACCACATTCACTCACAGTAAAGAAGGCATCAATCTGGCAGAACAAAACATCAACTATATATTCAGACCACATTCACTCACAGTAAAGAAGGCATCAATCTAGCAGAACAAAACATCAACTATATATTCAGACCACATTCACTCACAGTAAAGAAGGCATCAATCTATCAGAACAAAACATCAACTATATATTCAGGAAAACGGCAAAAGAAGCACAACTGAAATTGATAAAACAAACTAAACAAAAAAGACAACTGGTTTGATGCAGATTGTAAAATTATGAGGAAAAAACTAGAACACTATCCAATCAAAAGCACAGAGACCCAAATAATGGTGAATAACGCCTTCATTACTGTGAGACTTTAAAACTCTAGAAACGTAACACTCAGAACCAAAAAAGCACAGCACAACAGCAAGCAACTGACACTAATTGAAGAGTCCATAAATACAAACAACTTCTGGCAAAATTGGGAACAAACAAACAAATCTAAACAAGAGGAATTAGCGATACAAAATGGTGACATATGGACAACCCATTTTAAAACACTCAACAACACCGTTCAAATGGACACAAACGCAGAACAACGACAAATTCATGAGAAGTTGAATGGATTAGATAAAGCTATAAAGGACAATCAAAATCCACTGGACTCCCGAATTACTGACCAGGAGCTCTATAAGAAACTAAACTATTACTGACCAGGAGCTCTATAAGACACTAAACTATTACTGACCAGGAGGTCTATAAGAAACTAAACTATTACTGACCAGGAGCTCTATAAGAAACTAAACTATTACTGACCAGGAGCTCTATAAGAAACTAAACTTTTACTGACCAGGAGCTCTATAAGAAACTAAACTATTACTGACCAGGAGCTCTATAAGAAACTAAACTATTACTGACCAGGAGCTCTATAAGAAACTAAACTATTACTGACCAGGAGCTCTATAAGAAACTAAACTATTACTGACCAGGAGCTCTATAAGAAACTAAACTATTACTGACCAGGAGCTCTATAAGAAACTAAACAATTACTGACCAGGAGCTCTATAAGAAACTAAACTATTACTGACCAGGAGCTCTATAAGAAACTAAACTATTACTGACCAGGAGCTCTATAAGAAACTAAACAATTACTGACCAGGAGCTCTATAAGAAACTAAACAATTACTGACCAGGAGCTCTATAAGAAACTAAACTATTACTGACCAGGAGCTCTATAAGAAACTAAACAATTACTGACCAGGAGCTCTATAAGAAACTAAACAATTACTGACCAGGAGCTCTATAAGAAACTAAACCATTACTGACCAGGAATATCTATAAGAAACTAAACTATTACTGACCAGGAGTTCTATAAGAAACTAAACTATTACTGACCAGGAGCTCTATAAGAAACTAAACTATTACTGACCAGGAGCTCTATCAGAAACTAAACTATTACTGACCAGGAGCTCTATAAGAAACTAAACTATTACTGACCAGGAGCTCTATAAGAAACTAAACTATTACTGACCAGGAGCTCTAGAAGAAACTTCAGGCTCTCAAATTTATAAAAGCATGCGGACCTGATGGCATCCTAAATGAGATGCTCAAACTCACTAGTGCAGCATCTCAATTGGCTATATTAAAACTATTTAATTTGATTCTGAGTGTAGGTTATTTCCCTGACATCTGGAATCAAGGACTCATAACCCCAATCTTTAAAAACGGAGGCAAATTTGACCCTAACAATTACAGAGGCATTTGTGTGAACAGTAACCTGGGGAAGGCTTTCTGTAGTATTATCAATGTAAGAGTTCTAAACTACCTTAATAAGCACAATGTCTTGAGTAAAAGCCTAATTGAATTTATACCAAAACATCACATGACTGATCATATTAACACCCTACACACCCTGATAGATTAACATGTCCACCAAAATAATACCAAAATATACACTTGCTTTATCGACTTCCAAAAAGCATTTGATTCTATTTGGCATACAGCACTGTTCTACAAATTTATTGAAAGTGGTTTAGGGGCTAAAACATATGACATAAATCAATGTATACTGGCAATAAGTGCAGCATTAAAATTGGCAAGAAAATAACAGAATTCTTTAACCAGGGGCGGGGCCATCGTCAGGGTTGCAATCTGAGCCCTGCACTCTTCAATATTTACATCAACGAATTGGCCACTATTCTAGAACAATCCTCAGCCCCTGGTGTTAGTCTCCAGAGTTCAGAGGTTAAATGCTAACTCTTCGCAGATGACCAATGCCTGCTGTCACCCACAGCACATGGCCTACAGCAGATCCTGGACCTGCTAGAGCAGTACTTCCAGAACTGGGCCCTGGCAGTAAACCCCAAAAAGACTAAAATAATGATTTTCCAGAGAAGATCCAGATCTCAGGGAATTAGACCAAAGTTCTCAATTGGTACAAAATATATAGAGTACTGCACACACTGCAATTACTGAGGTTTAAAAATAAGCTCAACTGGACACCTTAATGAGGCAGTGAATGAACTGAGAGGGAAAGCACGCAGGGCATTCTACCCCATTAAAAAACGAATTCTGTTCACTAACACACTGAAGCCTCAGTCCCCTCATCCAGCTGGTCCTGGGGATGAGTTCACTAACCTGTTCTACTAACACACTGAAGCCTCAGTCCCCTCATCCAGCTGGTCCTGGGGCTGAGTTCACTAACCTGTTCTACTAACACACTGAAGCCTCAGTCCTCTCATCCAGCTGGTCCTGGGGCTGAGTTCACTAACCTGTTCTACTAACACACTGAAGCCTCAGTCCCCTCATCCAGCTGGTCCTGGGGCTGAGTTCACTAACCTGTTCTACTAACACACTGAAGCCTCAGTCCCCTCATCCAGCTGGTCCTGGGGCTGAGTTCACTAACCTGTTCTACTAACACACTGAAGCCTCAGTCCCCTCATCCAGCTGGTCCTGGGGCTGAGTTCACTAACCTGTTCTACTAACACACTGAAGCCTCAGTCCTCTCATCCAGCTGGTCCTGGGGCTGAGTTCACTAACCTGTTCTACTTACACACTGAAGCCTCAGTCACCTCATCCAGCTGGTCCTGGGGCTGAGTTCACTAACCTGTTCTACTAACACACTGAAGCCTCAGTCCCCTCATCCAGCTGGTCCTGGGGCTGAGTTCACTAACCTGTTCTACTAACACACTGAAGCCTCAGTCCCCTCATCCAGCTGGTCCTGGGGCTGAGTTCACAACCCTGTTCTACTAACACACTGAAGCCTCAGTCCCCTCATCCTGCTGGTCCTGGGGCTGAGTTCACTAACCTGTTCTACTAACACACTGAAGCCATAGTGCCCTCATCCAGCTGGTCCTGGGGCTGAGTTCACAAGCCTGTTCTACTAACACACTGAAGCCTCAGTCCCCTCATCCAGCTGGTCCTGAGTTCACAACCCTGTTCTACTAACACACTGAAGCCTCAGTCCCCTCATCCAGCTGGTCCTGGGTTCACTAACCTGTTCTACTAACACACTGAAGCCTCAGTCCCCTCATCCAGCTGGTCCTGGGTTCACTAACCTGTTCTACTAACACACTGAAGCCTCAGTCCCCTCATCCAGCTGGTCCTGGGTTCACTAACCTGTTCTACTAACACACTGTTCTACTGACGCCTCAGGACCAGAACATCCAATCAATCAGAATAAACCAAATTGCAACACAGTCTAAACAAAACTACATTACTTATTGGGAAACACCAGCACAAAGCAAAATGCAGTGCTATCTGGCCCTAAATCGACAGTACACCGTGGATAACTATTTGACCATGGTTACTGATCAAAACCTTAGAAAAAGATTGACAAAGTACAGGCTCAGTGAGCACAGCCTTGCCATTGAGAAGGGAAGATACAGGAAAACCTGGCTCTCTGTAGAGGAAAGGCTGTGCAACCACTGCACCACAGCAGAACCTGGCTCCCTGTAGAGGAAAGGCTGTGCAACCACTGCACAACAGCAGAACCTGGCTCCCTGTAGAGGAAAGGCTGTGCAACCACTGCACAACAGCAGAACCTGAGACGGAGCTGCATTTCCTGACAAAATGTCAAAAATATAAAACAATTAGAGAGTGTCATTTCCCCAAATGTTATTGTTGTTACTGTTGTCCCGTTGACAATATTGATTATTATTATTAATTATGTTCATACTGTAAATCTCCAAAGTAAGCTTTGGCGATATGTACATCGTTACGGCATGCAAATAAAGTAAATATAATTGAATTGAATTGAAAGAAAGAAAGAGAGAAAGAGAGAGAGAGAAAGAGAGAAAAAGAGAGAAAGAGAGAGAGAGAGAGAGAGAGAGAGAGAGAGAAATAGAGAAAAAGAGAGAGAGAATTAGAGAGAGCATACTTAAATGCACACAGGACACCGGATAAGACAGGTTTTTATACATTTCTGTAAATTTATAAAAAACAAAAAGATTAAATATCA
>NC_092170.1:48130257-48177757 GCF_045791955.1 Oncorhynchus clarkii lewisi | reverse complement strand
ACTACCCTTAACTAACACCAGTGGAGGCTGGTGAGGGGAGGACGGCTCATAATAACTACCCTTAACTAACACCAGTGGAGGCTGGTGAGGGGAGGACGGCTCATAATAACTACCCTTAACTAACACCAGTGGAGGCTGGTGAGGGGAGGACGGCTCATAATAACTACCCTTAACTAACACCAGTGGAGGCTGCTACCTCAGCTCTTGGCAGAAGTTCTAATTAAAACCAAACTTCTTGTTGCAGTGAACAAACAAGACAGCTGCTGAGCAGAGGACTCCTCCTCCCTCCTCCCTACGTCTCCTTCTCTCCGTCCCTCTCCTCCCTCCTCCCTACTTCTCTCTCTCTCTCTCTGTCTCTCCCGCCCTCCCTCCCGACCCCCTCCTACCTCCTCCCTACTTCTCTCTCTGTCCCTCTCTCCCATCCCTCCTCCCTACTTCTCCCTCTCTCCTCCCTACCTCCCTCCCATCCCTCCTCCCTACTTCTCCCTCTCTCCTCCCTCCCTACCTCCCTCCCATCCCTTCTCCCTACTTCTCCCTCTCTCCTCCCTCCCTACCTCCCTCCCATCCCTCCTCCCTACTTCTCCCTCTCTCCGTCCATCTCCTCCCTACTTCTCCCTCTCTCCTTCCTACCTCCCTCCCATCCCTCCTCCCTACTTCTCCCTCTCTCCGTCCATCTCCTCCCTACTTCTCCCTCTCTCCTCCCTCTCTCCCTCTCTCCCTCACGTTAAGTGAGTGCAGGTGGCCGAGGAATGTCTGAGAAGGAGAGGCAACAAGGAGTTTACCTTTCTTCTCCTCCAATCTGTAAGGAATGGTGTGTGTTTGTGCTTACTTTCGTCTTACATGCTGACCACACTGCTCGCGTTGGAAAATACATGGACACATACAGTACATGTTATTCAATCACCCAGGCTGCTGGAGAGCGTCAACGAGCGTCCGCATAGCCAGGAGCTAAAATATAACTTTTAATATGGTTGGTTCAGATATTGTCCTGATCGCATCTCTTGTGGGTGTACAAAATCAACATGTGCTAGATGACCAGAAGGTCGGGTTAGCATGTTAGATACTTATGTCTCCCTGAGCTCCAGCTGGTTCTACGCAGGGCTGAGGACAAAAGGTTCTATACAGGGCTGGTTCTATACAGGGCTGAGGAGTAAACGTTCTATACAGGGCTGGTTCTATACAGGGCTGGTTCTATACAGGGCTGAGGAGCAAACGTTCTATACAGGGCTGGTTCTATACAGGGCTGAGGAGAAATGGTTCTATACAGGGCTGGTTCTATAGAGGGCTGAGGTGTAAAGGTTCTATACAGGGCTGATGAGTAAAGGTTCTATACAGGGCTGAGGAGTAAAGGTTCTATACAGGGCTGAGGAGTAAAGGTCCTATACAGGGCTGAGGAGGGCTGGTTCTATACAGGGTTGATGAGGGCTGGTTCTATACAGGGCTGAGGAGTAAAGGTCCAATACAGGGCTGAGGAGGGCTGGTTCTATACAGGGTTGAGGAGGGCTGGTTCTATACAGGGTTGAGGAGGGCTGGTTCTATACAGGGCTGAGGAGTAAAGGTTCTATACAGGGCTGGGGAGGGATGATTCTATACAGGGCTGGTTCTACACAGGGCTGGTTCTATACAGGGCTGAGGAGTAAACGTTCTATACAGGGCTGGTTCTATACAGGGCTGAGAAGTAAACGTTCTATACAGGGATGGTTCTATACAGGGCTGGTTCTATACAGGGCTGAGGAGAAATGGTTCTATGCAGGGCTGAGGAGTGAAGGTTCTATACAGGGCTGAGGAGAAAAGGTTCTATACAGGGCTGGTTCTATAGAGGGCTGAGGAGTAAAGGTTCTATACAGGGCTGAGGAGTAAAGGTTATATACAGGGCTGAGGAGTAAAGGTTCTATACAGGGCTGAGGAGGGCTGGTTCTATACAGGGATGAGGAGTAAAGGTTCTATACAGGGTTGAGGAGGGATGGTTCTATACAGGGCTGAGGAGTAAATGTTCTATACAGGGCTGAGGAGTAAATGTTCTATACAGGGCTGAGGAGAAATGGTTCTATTCAGGGCTGAGGAGTGAAGGTTCTATACATGGCTGAGGAGAACAGGTTCTATACAGGGCTGGTTCTATAGAGGGCTGAGGAGTAAAGGTTCTATAGCACATCAAATCAAATCAAATGTATTTATATAGCCCTTCGTACATCAGCTGAAATCTCAAAGTGGTGTACAGAAACCCAGCCTAAAACCCCAAACAGCAAGCAATGCAGGTGTAGATACAGGGCTGAGGAGTAAAGGTTCTATACAGGGCTGAGGAGTAAAGGTTCTATACAGGGCTGAGGAGTAAAGGTTCTATACAGGGCTGATGAGTAAAGGTTCTATACAGGGCTGAGGAGTAAAGGTTCTATACAGGGCTGAGGAGTAAAGGTTCTATACAGGGTAGAGGAGTAAAGGTTCTATACAGGGCTGAGGAGTAAAGGTTCTATACAGGGCTGGTTCTATACAGGGCTGAGGAGTAAAGGTTCTATACAGGGCTGGTTCTATACAGGGCTGAGGAGTAAAGGTTCTATGCAGGGCTGAGGAGTAAAGGTTCTATACAGGGCTGGGGAGGGCTGGTTCTATACAGGGCTGGGGAGGGCTGGTTCTACACATGGCTGGGGAGGGCTGGTTCTATACAGGGCTGGTTCTATACAGGGCTGGTTCTATACAGGGCTGGGGAGGGCTGGTTCTATAAAGGTCTGGGGAGGGATGGTTCTATGGAGGGCTGGTTCTATACAGGGCTGGGGAGGGATGGTTCTATACAGGGCTGGGGAGGGCTGGTTCTACACAGGGCTGGGGAGAAAAGGTTCTATACAGGGCTGGTTCTATACAGGGCTGAGAAGAAAAGGGTCTATACAGGGCTGAGGAGTAAAGGTTCTATACAGGGTTGAGGAGGGCTTGTTCTATACAGGGCTGGGGAGGGCTGGCTCTACACAGGGCCGGGAAGGGATGGTTCTATACAGGGCTGGTTCTATACAGGGCTTGGGAGGGATGGTTCTATACAGGGCTGGTTCTATACAGGGCTGGTTCTATACAGGGCTGGGGAGGGATGGTTCTATACAGGGCTGGGGAGGGATGGTTCTATAGAGGGCTGGTTCTATACAGGGCTGGGGAGGTATGGTTCTATACAGGGCTGGGGAGGGCTGGTTCTATACAGGGCTGGGGAGGGCTGGTTCTATACAGAGCTGGTTCTATACAGGGCTGGGGAGGGATGGTTCTATACAGGGCTGGTTCCATACAGGGCTGGGGAGGGATGGTTCTTTACAGGGCTGGGGAGGGCTGGTTCTATAAAGGTCTGGGGAGGGATGGTTCTATAGAGGGCTGGTTCTATACAGTGCTGGGGAGGGATGGTTCTATACAGGGTTTAGGATTAAAGGTTCTATACAGGGCTGGTTCTATACAGGACTGAGGAGAAAAGATTCTATACAGGGCTGGTTCTATACAGGGCTGAGGAGAAAAGGTTCTATATAGGGCTGAGGAGTAAAGGTTCTATAGAGGGCTGAGGAGTAAAGGTTCTATACAGGGCTGAGGAGTAAAGGTTCTATACAGGGCTGGTTCTATACAGGGCTGAGGAGTAAAGGTTATATACAGGGCTGAGGAGTAAAGGTTCTATACAGGGCTGAGGAGTAAAGGTTCTATACAGGGCTGAGGAGTAAAGGTTCTATACAGGGCTGAGGAGTAAAGGTTCTATACAGGGCTGAGGAGCAAACGTTCTATACAGGGCTGGTTCTATACAGGGCTGAGGAGAAATGGTTCTATACAGGGCTGGTTCTATAGAGGGCTGAGGTGTAAAGGTTCTATACAGGGCTGATGAGTAAAGGTTCTATACAGGGCTGAGGAGTAAAGGTTCTATACAGGGCTGAGGAGTAAAGGTCCTATACAGGGCTGAGGAGGGCTGGTTCTATACAGGGTTGATGAGGGCTGGTTCTATACAGGGCTGAGGAGTAAAGGTCCTATACAGGGCTGAGGAGGGCTGGTTCTATACAGGGTTGAGGAGGGCTGGTTCTATACAGGGTTGAGGAGGGCTGGTTCTATACAGGGCTGAGGAGTAAAGGTTCTATACAGGGCTGGGGAGGGATGATTCTATACAGGGCTGGTTCTACACAGGGCTGGTTCTATACAGGGCTGAGGAGTAAACGTTCTATACAGGGCTGGTTCTATACAGGGCTGAGAAGTAAACGTTCTATACAGGGATGGTTCTATACAGGGCTGGTTCTATACAGGGCTGAGGAGAAATGGTTCTATGCAGGGCTGAGGAGTGAAGGTTCTATACAGGGCTGAGGAGAAAAGGTTCTATACAGGGCTGGTTCTATAGAGGGCTGAGGAGTAAAGGTTCTATACAGGGCTGAGGAGTAAAGGTTATATACAGGGCTGAGGAGTAAAGGTTCTATACAGGGCTGAGGAGGGCTGGTTCTATACAGGGATGAGGAGTAAAGGTTCTATACAGGGTTGAGGAGGGATGGTTCTATACAGGGCTGAGGAGTAAATGTTCTATACAGGGCTGAGGAGTAAAGGTTCTATACAGGGCTGAGGAGTAAAGGTCCTATACAGGGCTGAGGAGGGCTGGTTCTATACAGGGTTGATGAGGGCTGGTTCTATACAGGGCTGAGGAGTAAAGGTCCAATACAGGGCTGAGGAGGGCTGGTTCTATACAGGGTTGAGGAGGGCTGGTTCTATACAGGGTTGAGGAGGGCTGGTTCTATACAGGGCTGAGGAGTAAAGGTTCTATACAGGGCTGGGGAGGGATGATTCTATACAGGGCTGGTTCTACACAGGGCTGGTTCTATACAGGGCTGAGGAGTAAACGTTCTATACAGGGCTGGTTCTATACAGGGCTGAGAAGTAAACGTTCTATACAGGGATGGTTCTATACAGGGCTGGTTCTATACAGGGCTGAGGAGAAATGGTTCTATGCAGGGCTGAGGAGTGAAGGTTCTATACAGGGCTGAGGAGAAAAGGTTCTATACAGGGCTGGTTCTATAGAGGGCTGAGGAGTAAAGGTTCTATACAGGGCTGAGGAGTAAAGGTTATATACAGGGCTGAGGAGTAAAGGTTCTATACAGGGCTGAGGAGGGCTGGTTCTATACAGGGATGAGGAGTAAAGGTTCTATACAGGGTTGAGGAGGGATGGTTCTATACAGGGCTGAGGAGTAAATGTTCTATACAGGGCTGAGGAGTAAATGTTCTATACAGGGCTGAGGAGAAATGGTTCTATTCAGGGCTGAGGAGTGAAGGTTCTATACATGGCTGAGGAGAACAGGTTCTATACAGGGCTGGTTCTATAGAGGGCTGAGGAGTAAAGGTTCTATAGCACATCAAATCAAATCAAATGTATTTATATAGCCCTTCGTACATCAGCTGAAATCTCAAAGTGGTGTACAGAAACCCAGCCTAAAACCCCAAACAGCAAGCAATGCAGGTGTAGATACAGGGCTGAGGAGTAAAGGTTCTATACAGGGCTGAGGAGTAAAGGTTCTATACAGGGCTGAGGAGTAAAGGTTCTATACAGGGCTGATGAGTAAAGGTTCTATACAGGGCTGAGGAGTAAAGGTTCTATACAGGGCTGAGGAGTAAAGGTTCTATACAGGGCTGAGGAGTAAAGGTTCTATACAGGGCTGAGGAGTAAAGGTTCTATACAGGGCTGGTTCTATACAGGGCTGAGGAGTAAAGGTTCTATACAGGGCTGGTTCTATACAGGGCTGAGGAGTAAAGGTTCTATGCAGGGCTGAGGAGTAAAGGTTCTATACAGGGCTGGGGAGGGCTGGTTCTATACAGGGCTGGGGAGGGCTGGTTCTACACATGGCTGGGGAGGGCTGGTTCTATACAGGGCTGGTTCTATACAGGGCTGGTTCTATACAGGGCTGGGGAGGGCTGGTTCTATAAAGGTCTGGGGAGGGATGGTTCTATGGAGGGCTGGTTCTATACAGGGCTGGGGAGGGATGGTTCTATACAGGGCTGGGGAGGGCTGGTTCTACACAGGGCTGGGGAGAAAAGGTTCTATACAGGGCTGGTTCTATACAGGGCTGAGAAGAAAAGGGTCTATACAGGGCTGAGGAGTAAAGGTTCTATACAGGGTTGAGGAGGGCTTGTTCTATACAGGGCTGGGGAGGGCTGGCTCTACACAGGGCCGGGAAGGGATGGTTCTATACAGGGCTGGTTCTATACAGGGCTTGGGAGGGATGGTTCTATACAGGGCTGGTTCTATACAGGGCTGGTTCTATACAGGGCTGGGGAGGGATGGTTCTATACAGGGCTGGGGAGGGATGGTTCTATAGAGGGCTGGTTCTATACAGGGCTGGGGAGGTATGGTTCTATACAGGGCTGGGGAGGGCTGGTTCTATACAGGGCTGGGGAGGGCTGGTTCTATACAGAGCTGGTTCTATACAGGGCTGGGGAGGGATGGTTCTATACAGGGCTGGTTCCATACAGGGCTGGGGAGGGATGGTTCTTTACAGGGCTGGGGAGGGCTGGTTCTATAAAGGTCTGGGGAGGGATGGTTCTATAGAGGGCTGGTTCTATACAGTGCTGGGGAGGGATGGTTCTATACAGGGTTTAGGATTAAAGGTTCTATACAGGGCTGGTTCTATACAGGACTGAGGAGAAAAGATTCTATACAGGGCTGGTTCTATACAGGGCTGAGGAGAAAAGGTTCTATATAGGGCTGAGGAGTAAAGGTTCTATAGAGGGCTGAGGAGTAAAGGTTCTATACAGGGCTGAGGAGTAAAGGTTCTATACAGGGCTGGTTCTATACAGGGCTGAGGAGTAAAGGTTATATACAGGGCTGAGGAGTAAAGGTTCTATACAGGGCTGAGGAGTAAAGGTTCTATACAGGGCTGAGGAGTAAAGGTTCTATACAGGGCTGAGGAGTAAAGGTTCTATACAGGGCTGAGGAGTAAAGGTTCTATACAGGGCTGAGGAGTAAAGGTTCTATACAGGGCTGAGGAGTAAAGGTTCTATACAGGGCTGGTTCTATACAGGGCTGAGGAGTAAAGGTTATATACAGGGCTGAGGAGTAAAGGTTCTATACAGGGCTGAGGAGTAAAGGTTCTATACAGGGCTGAGGAGTAAAGGTTCTATACAGGGCTGGTTCTATACAGGGCTGAGGAGTAAAGGTTCTATACAGGGCTGGTTCTATACAGGGCTGAGGAGTAAAGGTTCTATGCAGGGATGAGGAGTAAAGGTTCTATACAGGGCTGGGGAGGGCTGGTTCTATACAGGGCTGGGGAGGGCTGGTTCTACACATGGCTGGGGAGGGCTGGTTCTATACAGGGCTGGTTCTATACAGGGCTGGGGAGGGCTGGTTCTATACAGGGCTGGGGAGGGCTGGTTCTATAAAGGTATGGGGAGGGATGGTTCTATGGAGGGCTGGTTCTATACAGTGCTGGGGAGGGATGGTTCTATACAGGGCTCGAGAGGGCTGGTTCTACACAGGGCTGGGGAGAAAAGGTTCTATACAGGGCTGGTTCTATACAGGGCTGAGAAGAAAAGGGTCTATACAGGGCTGAGGAGTAAAGGATCTATACAGGGTTGAGGAGGGCTTGTTCTATACAGGGCTGGGGAGGGCTGTCTCTACACAGGGCTGGGAAGGGATGGTTCTATACAGGGCTGGTTCTATACAGGGCTTGGGAGGGATGGTTCTATACAGGGCTGGTTCTATACAGGGCTGGTTCTATACAGGGCTGGGGAGGGCTGGTTCTATAAAGGGCTCGGGAGGTATGGTTCTATACAGGGCTGGGGAGGTATGGTTCTATACAGGGCTGGAGAGGGATGGTTGTATACAGGGCTGGGGAGGGCTGGTTCTATAAAGGGCTGGGGAGGGATGGTTCTATAGAGGGCTGGTTCTATACAGGGCTGGGGAGGTATGGTTCTATACAGGGCTGGGGAGGTATGGTTCTATACAGGGCTGGGGAGGGCTGGTTCTATAAAGGGCTGGGGAGGGATGGTTCTATAGAGGGCTGGTTCTATACAGGGCTGGGAAGGTATGGTTCTATACAGGGCTGGGGAGGGCTGGTTCTATACAGGGCTGGGGAGGGCTGGTTCTATACAGAGCTGGTTCTATACAGGGCTGGGGAGGGATGGTTCTATACAGGGCTGGTTCCATACAGGGCTGGGGAGGGATGGTTCTTTACAGGGCTGGGGAGGGCTGGTTCTATAAAGGTCTGGGGAGGGATGGTTCTATAGAGGGCTGGTTCTATACAGTGCTGGGGAGGGATGGTTCTATACAGGGTTTAGGATTAAAGGTTCTATACAGGGCTGGTTCTATACAGGACTGAGGAGAAAAGATTCTATACAGGGCTGGTTCTATACAGGGCTGAGGAGAAAAGGTTCTATACAGGGCTGAGGAGAAAAGGTTCTATACAGGGCTGAGGAGTAAAGGTTCTATACAGAGCTGAGGAGTAAAGGTTCTATACAGGGCTGAGAAGAAAAGGTTCTATACAGGGCTGAGGAGTAAAGGTTCTATACAGGGCTTGAGAAGAAAAGGTTCTATAAAGGGCTGAAGAGTAAAGGTTCTATACAGGGTTGAGGAGGGCTTGTTCTATACAGGGCTCGGGAGGGATGGTTCAATACAGGGCTGGTTCTATACAGGGCTTGGGAGGGATGGTTCTATACAGGGCTGGTTCTATACAGGGCTGGTTCTATGCAGGGCTGGGGAGGGATGGTTCTATACAGGTCTGGTTCTGTACAGGGCTGGGGAGGGCTGGTTCTATAAAGGGCTGGGGAGGGATGGTTCTATAGAGGGCTGGTTCTATACAGGGCTGGGGAGGTATGGTTCTATACAGGGCTGGGGAGGTATGGTTCTATACAGGGCTGGGGAGGGCTGGTTCTATAAAGGGCTGGGGTGGGATGGTTCTATAGAGGGCTGGTTCTATACAGGGCTGGGGAGGTATGGTTCTATACAGGGCTGGGGAGGGCTGGTTCTATACAGGGCTGGGGAGGGCTGGTTCTATACAGAGCTGGGGAGGGCTGGTTCTATACAGGGCTGGTTCGATACAGGGCTGGGGAGGGATGGTTCTATACAGTGCTGGGGAGGATGGTTCTATACAAGGATGGTTCTATACAGGGCTGGTTCTATACATGGATGGTTCTATACAGTTTTTTTCTATACAGGGCTTGGAAGGGCTGGTTCTATACAGGGCTGGTTCTATACAGGGCTGGGGAGGGCTGGTTCTATACAGGGCTGGGGAGGGCTGGTTCTATACAGGGCTGGTTCTATACAGGTCTGGGGAGGGCTGGTTCTATACAGGGCTGGGGAGGGCTGGTTCAATACAGGGCTGGGAAGGGCTGGTTCTATACAGGGCTGGTTCTATAGGCTGGGGAGGGCTGGTTCTATACAGGGCTGGGGAGGGCTGGTTCTATACAGAGCTTGTTCTATACAGGGCTGGGGAGGGATGGTTCTATACAGGGCTGGGGAGGGCTGGTTCTATACAGGGCTGGGGAGGTATGGTTCTATACAGGGCTGGGGAGGTATGGTTCTATACAGTGCTGGGGAGGGCTGGTTCTATACAGGGCTGGAGAGGGATGGTTCTATACAGGGCTGGGAAGGGCTGGTTCTATACAGGGCTGGTTCTATACATGGCTGGGGAGTGCTGGTTCTATACAGGGCTGGGGAGGGATGGTTCTATACAGGGCTGGTTCTATACAGGGCTGGGGAGGGATGGTTCTATACAGGGCTGGTTCTATACAGGGCTGGGGAGAGATGGTTCTATACAGGGCTGGGGAGGGATGGTTCTATACAGGGCTGGGGAGGGATGGTTCTATATAGGGCTGGTTCTATGCAGGGCTGGGGGGGATGGTTCTAAATAGGTCTGGGGAGGGCTGGTTCTATACAGGGCTTGGGAGGGCTGGTTCTATACAGGTTCTATACAGGGCTGGTTCTATACAGGGCTGGTTCTATACAGGGCTGGGGAGGGCTGGTTCTATACAGGGCTGGTTCTATACAGGGCTGGTTCTATACAGGGCTGGGGAGGGCTGGTTCTATACAGGGCTGGTTCTATACAGGGCTGGTTCTATACAGGGCTGGGGAGGGATGGTTCTATACAGGGCTGTTTCCGTACAGGGCTGGGGAGGGGTGGTTCTATACAGGGCTGGGGAGGGCTGGTTCTATACAGGGCTGGTTCTATACAGGGCTGGGGAGGGATGGTTCTATACAGGGCTGGTTCTATACAGGGCTGGTTCTATACAGGGCTGGGGAGGGATGGTTCTATACAGGGCTGGTTCTATACAGGGCTGGTTCTATACAGGGCTGGGGAGGGATGGTTCTATACAGGGCTGTTTCCGTACAGGGCTGGGGAGGGGTGGTTCTATACAGGGCTGGGGAGGGCTGGTTCTATACAGGGCTGGTTCTATACAGGGCTGGGGAGGGATGGTTCTATACAGGGCTGGTTCTATACAGGGCTGGTTCTATACAGGGCTGGGGAGGGATGGTTCTATACAGGGCTGTTTCCGTACAGGGCTGGGGAGGGATGGTTCTATACAGGGCTGGTTCTATACAGGGCTGGTTCTATACAGGGCTGGGGAGGGCTGGTTCTATACAGGGCTGGTTCTATACAGGGCTGGTTCTATACAGGGCTGTGGAGGGCTGGTTCTATACAGGGGAGTGTGAGGGGAGTGTTGAGGAGGGCTGGGGAGGGGAGTGTTGAGGAGGGCTGGGGAGTGTTGAGGAGGGCTGGGGAGGTGAGTGTTGAGGAGGGCTGGGGAGGGGAGTGTTGAGGAGGGCTGGGGAGGGGAGTGTTGAGGAGGGCTGGGGAGCGGAGTTTTGAGGAGGGCTGGGGAGGGGAGTGTTGAGGAGGGCTGGGGAGTGTTGAGGAGGGCTGGGGAGGGGAAGTGTAAAGGAGGGCTGGGGAGGGGAGTGTTGAGGAGGGCTGGGGAGGATAAAGGACCTAAGGACCAGATGAGGGTTTGGCTGCTCTCTTCTGGGAGCTGATTGATGAAGTTTGGTAACAGAGACAGAGCCTCTGGGTTTGTGTGTATCCAGAACACCTATTACCATCTAGTAGGGAGATGTCTTCAATACTGTCCACTAGGGGCAACGTGAGCACCTATTACCATCTAGTAGGGAGATGTCTTCAGTACTGTCCACTAGGGACAACATGAACATACCCTTACCTTAACCAGTCAGAATGAATGCCTCAACTTCACCATACCAATACCCTTACCTTAACCAGTCAGAATGAATGCCTCAACTTCACCATACCAATACCCTTACCTTAACCAGTCAGAATGAATGCCTCAACTTCACCATACCAATACCCTTACCTTAACCAGTCAGAATGAATGCCTCAACTTCACCATACCAATACCCTTACCTTAACCAGTCAGAATGAATGCCTCAACTTCACCATACCAATGCCCTTACCTTAACCAGTCAGAATGAATGCCTCAACTTCACCATACCAATACCCTTACCTTAACCAGTCAGAATGAATGCCTCAACTTCACCATACCAATGCCCTTACCTTAACCAGTCAGAATGAATGCCTCAACTTCACCATACCAATACCCTTACCTTAACCAGTCAGAATGAATGCCTCAACTTCACCATACCAATACCCTTACCTTAACCAGTCAGAATGAATGCCTCAACTTCACCATACCAATACCCTTACCTTAACCAGTCAGAATGAATGCCTCAACTTCACCATACCAATACCCTTACCTTAACCAGTCAGAATGAATGCCTCAACTTCACCATACCAATACCCTTACCTTAACCAGTCAGAATGAATGCCTCAACTTCACCATACCAATACCCTTACCTTAACCAGTCAGAATGAATGCCTCAACTTCACCATACCAATACCCTTACCTTAACCAGTCAGAATGAATGCCTCAACTTCACCATACCAATACCCTTACCTTAACCAGTCAGAATGAATGCCTCAACTTCACTGTCAGCATTTTTTTTTATTCCCCCCTGGACAAACATTTAAAAGATCTTGTTGGTTTGTAAGGCCTGGCATAATGTGTGTGTGAGGGTGTGCGTTTGTGAGTGGCCCCTGGTCCCTGGTCCCTGGTCCCTGGTCCCTGGTCCCTGGTCCCTGGCCCCTGGTTCCTGGTCCCTGGTCCCTGGTGCCTGGTCCTTGGTCCCTGGTCCCTGGTCCCTGGTCCCTGGCCCCTGGCCCCTGGCCCCTGGTCCCTGGCCCCTGGTCCCTGGTCCCTGGTCCCTGGCCCCTGGTCCCTGGTCCCTGGCCCCTGGTCCCTGGTCCCTGGCCCCTGGTCCCTGGCCCCTGGTCCCTGGTCCCTGGTCCCTGGTCCCTGGTCCCTGGTCCCTGGTCCCTGGTCCCTGGTCCCTGGCCCCTGGCGCCTGGTCCCTGGTCCCTGGTCCCTGGCCCCTGGCGCCTGGCGCCTGGTCCCTGGTCCCTGGTCCCTGGTCCCTGGTCCCTGGTCCCTGGTCCCTGGTCCCTGGTCCCTGGTCCCTGGTCCCTGGTCCCTGGTCCCTGGTCCCTGGCACAGAGCTGAGGGGGAATTTTCCACTGGTCGGTCAGTCGGTCGCTCCTCAGGCTGAGGCATGTAGGCAGGGGTACCTAGGACAGGACTACCTTTGTCTGCTCTGCCTGCTCTGCCTGCATGCTCTCACTCTCCATTGCATTTTACATTAACAATTTACATTTTAGTAATTTATTCAGAGCAACTTACAGTTAGTGCATTCATCTTCAAATAGCTAGGTGAGACAACCACATATCACAGTTGCAGTAAGTGCATTTTTTATGCACTATTTTTAAGTTATCAGCAAAGTTATAGCTATAAAACTCCAAATGTTTAGCACTGCCCCATGGCACATGTTTTGAAATATATATCTTTTTTGTTATTTTTGGATTGTGTGGAGGGGGGGGGGCTTGCTCAGATCTTGCGAGGATCCCCTACTGAGACGCCCAGCCCTGAGTGGTTGGATCTGATGGTTCACAGTGTCGAAGGCAGCGGAAAGATCTAGGAGGATGAGAGCCGGTAAGGAGGAAAGAGGACAGTGAGAGTCACAGGATGTGGAAATGAGAGTAGGGTAAAACAGAAAGCAGAAGGGAGAGATGAGAGGATAGAAGAAGAGAGTGTAGTGGAAGATAGTGAGTGATTTAAACGATGCATGACCATCTGGGTAAGGTGCTGAATGGTTAGGATTGGTGGAAAGGAAATATAGACCTGGAGGGGGGAGGGGCTGAGTGGTTAGGATTGGTGGAAAGGAAATATAGACCTGGAGGGGGGAGGGGCTGAGTGGTTAGGATTGGAGGAAAGGAAATAGAGCCCTGGAGGGGGGAGGGGCTGAGTGGTTAGGATTGGTGGAAAGGAAATATAGACCTGGAGGGGGGAGGGGCTGAGTGGTTAGGATTGGAGGAAAGGAAATGGAGCCTTGGAGGGGGGAGGGGCTGAGTGGTTAGGATTGGTGGAAAGGAAATGGAGCCTTGGAGGGGGGAGGGGCTGAGTGGTTAGGATTGGTGGAAAGGAAATATAGACCTGGAGGGGGGAGGGGCTGAGTGGTTAGGATTGGTGGAAAGGAAATATAGACCTGGAGGGGGGAGGGGCTGAGTGGTTAGGATTGGAGGAAATTAAATATAGACCTGGAGGGGGAGGGACTGAGTGGTTAGGGTTGGAGGAAAGGGAGACAGAAAAGGAAACAAAGTGGTGATCAGAGACCTGGAGGAGGGTTACAGTGAGATTAGTAGGAGAACAGAGAGCTGGAGGAGGTGACAGTGAGATTAGTAGGAGAACAGAGACCTGGAGGAGGTGACAGTGAGATTAGTAGGAGAACAGAGACCTGGAGGAGGTTACAGTGAGATTAGTAGGAGAACAGAGACCTGGAGGAGGGTTACAGTGAGATTAGTAGGAGAACAGAGACCTGGAGGAGGGTTACAGTGAGATTAGTAGGAGAACAGAGACCTGGAGGAGGGTTACAGTGAGATTAGTAGGAGAACAGAGACCTGGAGGAGGTTACAGTGAGATTAGTAGGAGAACAGAGATATGGAGGAGGTTACAGTGAGATTAGTAGGAGAACAGAGACCTGGAGGAGGGTTACAGTGAGATTAGTAGGAGAACAGAGACCTGGAGGGGGGTTACAGTGAGATTAGTAGGATAACAGAGACCTGGAGGAGGGTTACAGTGAGATTAGTAGGAGAACAGAGACCTGGAGGAGGGTTACAGTGAGATTAGTAGGAGAACAGAGACCTGGAGGGGGGTAAGAGTGAGATTAGTAGGAGAACAGAGACCTGGAGGAGGTGACAGTGAGATTAGTAGGAGAACAGAGACCTGGAGGGGGGTTACAGTGAGATTAGTAGGAGAACAGAGACCTGGAGGAGGGTTACAGTGAGATTAGTAGGAGAACAGAGACCTGGAGGGGGTGACAGTGAGATTAGTAGGAGAACAGCGACCTGGAGGGGGTTACAGTGAGATTAGGAGGAGAACAGAGACCTGGATGGGGTTACAGTGAGATTAGTAGGAGAACAGAGACCTGGAGGAGGTTACAGTGAGATTAGTAGGAGAACAGAGACCTGGAGGAGGTTACAGTGAGATTAGGAGGAGAACAGAGACCTGGAGGAGGTTACAGTGAGATTAGTAGGAGAACAGAGACCTGGAGGGGGTTACAGTGAGATTAGTAGGAGAACAGAGACCTGGAGGAGGTTACAGTGAGATTAGTAGGAGAACAGAGACCTGGAGGAGGTTACAGTGAGATTAGTAGGAGAACAGAGACCTGGAGGGGGTTACAGTGAGATTAGGAGGAGAACAGAGACCATGAGGGGGGGTGCAGTGAGATTAGTAGGAGAACAGAGACATGGAGGAGGTTACAGTGAGATTAGTAGGAGAACAGAGACCTGGAGGGGGTTACAGTGAGATTAGTAGGAGAACAGAGATCTGGAGGGGGGGTGCAGTGAGATTAGTAGGAGAACAGAGACATGGAGGAGGTGACAGTGAGATTAGTAGGAGAACAGAGACCTGGAGGAGGTTACAGTGAGATTAGTAGGAGAACAGAGACCTGGGGGGGGGGGGTTACAGTGAGATTAGTAGGAGAATAGAGACCTGGAGGAGGTTACAGTGAGATTAGTAGGAGAACAGAGACCTGGAGGGGGGTTACAGTGAGATTAGTAGGAGAACAGAGACCTGGAGGGGGGTTACAGTGAGATTAGTAGGAGAATAGAGACCTGGAGGAGGTTACAGTGAGATTAGTAGGAGAACAGAGACATGGAGGGGGGTTACAGTGAGATTAGTAGGAGAACAGAGACCTGGAGGAGGTTACAGTGAGATTAGTAGGAGAACAGAGACCTGGGGGGGGGGTTACAGTGAGATTAGTAGGAGAATAGAGACCTGGAGGAGGTTACAGTGAGATTAGTAGGAGAACAGAGACCTGGAGGGGGGTTACAGTGAGATTAGTAGGAGAACAGAGACCTGGAGGGGGGTTACAGTGAGATTAGTAGGAGAATAGAGACCTGGAGGAGGTTACAGTGAGATTAGTGGGAGAACAGAGACATGGAGGGGGGTTACAGTGAGATTAGTAGGAGAACAGAGACCTGGAGGAGGTTACAGTGAGATTAGTAGGAGAACAGAGACATGGAGCAGGTTACAGTGAGATTAGTAGGAGAACAGAGACCTGGAGGGGGGTTACAGTGAGATTAGGAGGAGAACAGCCTCTAGTAAAGATGAGGTCAAGCGTATTGCCTGCCTTGTGAGTGGGAGGGGACTGTGAAAGTGGGAGGGGACTGTGAAAGTGGGAATTCTAAAGAGGAAGGAGGGGAATTAGATGAATCAAAGGCAGACATTGGGAGATTGAAGTTGCCCTGTACGATGAGTGGTGAGCCATCGTCAGAAAATTAGCTTATCAAGGTGTCCAGCTCATTGAAGAAGTCTTTAAGGGCACCTGGTGGGCGATAGATGGCAAAAATGTTAATCTTGAGTGGATCAGTGACAGTGACAGAATGGAATTAAAACATTCTCTGGGGTAATCCATGTCTCCATCAGGGCCAAAACGTCTAGGGACTGAAGGGCAGTATAGAGTGAGATAAACTCGTTCTTGTTGACTGCAGATCGACAGTTCCAAACACTGAGACCAGGAATTCCACATGGGTTGTGCGCGCAGGGTACACTACATTAGAAGGGATAGAAAACAAACATAGTTGACAACCGTCAGAGACTGGGAGGGCTCTGTTAATACTCAGAGACTGGGAGGGCTCTGTAAACACTCAGAGACTGGGAGGTCTCTGTAAACACTCAGAGACTGGGAGGGCTCTGTAAACACTCAGAGACTGGGAGGGCTCTGTAAATACTCAGAGACTGGGAGGACTCTGTAAACACTCAGAGACTGGGAGGTCTCTGTAAACACTCAGAGACTGGGAGGACTCTGTAAACACTCAAAGACTGGGAGGACTCTGTAAATACTCAGACTGGGAGGGCTCCTGCTGAGCCCTCCTGCTGAGGACTCCAGCTGAGCCGTCCTACTGAGCCCTCCTGCTGAGCCCTCCTACTAAGCCCTCCTGCTGAGCCCTCCTGCTGAGCCCTCCTGCTGAGCCCTCCTGCTGAGCCCTCCAGTTGAGCCCTCCTGCTGAGCCCTCCTGCTGAGCCCTCCTGCTGAGCCCTCCTGCTGAGCCCTCCAGCTGAGCGAGCCCTCCAGCTGAGCAAGCCCTCCTGCTGAGCCCTCCTGCTGAGCCCTCCTGCTGAGCCCTCCTGCTGAGCTGTCCTGCTGAGCCCTCCTGCTGAGCCCTCCAGCTGAGCCGTCGTAGTGAGCCCTCCAGCTGAGCCCTCCAGCTGAGCCCTCCTGCTGAGCCGTCCTGCTGAGCCCTCCTGCTGAGCCCTCCTGCTGAACCCTCCAGCTGAGCCCTCCTGCTGAGCCGTCCTACTGAGCCCTCCTGCTGAGCCGTCCTGCTGAGCCGTCCTACTGAGCCCTCCAGCTGAGCCGTCCTGCTAAGCCGTCCTGCTGAGCCCTCCTGCTGAGCCTTCCTGATGAGCCCTCCTGCTGAGCCCTCCTGCTGAGCCCTCCAGCTGAGCCCTCCTGCTGAGCCGTCCTACTGAGCCCTCCTGCTGAGCCGTCCTGCTGAGCCGTCCTGCTGAGCCCTCCTGCTGAGCCCTCCTGCTGAGCCGTCCTAGTGAGCCCTCCTGCTGAGCCCTCCAGCTGAGCCCTCCATCTGAGCCGTCCTGCTGAGCCCTCCTGCTGAGCCCTCCTGCTGAGCCCTCCTGCTGAGCCCTCCATCTGAGCCGTCCTGCTGAGCCCTCCTGCTGAGCCCTCCTGCTTAGCCCTCCTGCTGAGCCCTCCTGCTGAGCCGTCCTACTGAGCCCTCCTGCTGAGCCCTCCTGCTGAGCCCTCCTGCTGAGCCCTCCTGCTGAGCCCTCCAGCTGAGCCCTCCAGCTGAGCGAGCCCTCCTGCTGAGCCCTCCTGCTGAGCCCTCCTGCTGAGCCCTCCTGCTGAGCCCTCCTGCTGAGCTGTCCTGCTGAGCCCTCCTGCTGAGCCCTCCAGCTGAGCCGTCCTAGTGAGCCCTCCTGCTGAGCCCTCCAGCTGAGCCCTCCAGCTGAGCCCTCCTGCTGAGCCGTCCTGCTGAGCCCTCCTGCTGAGCCCTCCTGCTGACCCCTCCAGCTGAGCCCTCCTGCTGAGCCGTCCTACTGAGCCCTCCTGCTGAGCCGTCCTGCTGAGCCGTCCTACTGAGCCCTCCAGCTGAGCCGTCCTGCTAAGCCTTCCTGCTGAGCCCTCCTGCTGAGCCCTCCTGCTGAGCCCTCCTGCTGAGCCCTCCTGCTGAGCCCTCCAGCTGAGCCCTCCTGCTGAGCCGTCCTACTGAGCCCTCCTGCTGAGCCGTCCTGCTGAGCCGTCCTGCTGAGCCCTCCTGCTGAGCCCTCCTGCTGAGCCATCCTAGTGAGCCCTCCTGCTGAGCCCTCCAGCTGAGCCCTCCATCTGAGCCGTCCTGCTGAGCCCTCCTGCTGAGCCCTCCTGCTGAGCCCTCCTGCTGAGCCCTCCATCTGAGCCGTCCTGCTGAGCCCTCCTGCTGAGCCCTCCTGCTGAGCCCTCCTGCTGAGCCCTCCTGCTGAGCCGTCCTACTGAGCCCTCCTGCTGAGCCCTCCTGCTGAGCCGTCCTACTGAGCCCTCCAGTTGAGCCGTCCTGCTAAGCCCTCCTCTCCTCATTTTGACTATAGCTCAACAGTCATTAGCAAGTCACCTTTCAGATGACAGCTGCTGCTATTGGCTCACACACACACACACATGCACACGCACACACACATGCACACACACACACACACACACACATGCATGCACGCATGCACACGCACACACACATGCACACACGCATGCACACGCATACACACACGCACACACACACGCATGCTCACACAACACAAGCACACACACACATGCATGCACACATGCACACGCACACACGCATGCACACACAACACAAGCACACACACACATGCACACACAAAACACACACACGCGCACACACACACACCACACACACACACACAACTTTCATTGTGATGTATTTTTCAGTGGTGATTTTAGCGTCAATCTTGGTGGGGAAAACAAAACATGTTTTTAGATGCATCCCAGCAAAGTCACAACACTACACTACACTACACTACACTACACTACACTACACACCACTACACTACACTACACTACACACCACTACACTACACTACACTACACACCACTACACTACACTACACTACACTACACTACACTACACACCACTACACTACACTACACACCACTACACTACACTACACTACACTACACTACACTACACTACACAACACTACACTACACACCACTACACTACACTACACTACACTACACTACACTACACTACACTACACTACACTACACTACACTACACTACACTACACTACACTACACTACACTACACACCACTACACTACACTACACTACACAACACAACACTACACTACACTACACTACACTACACTACACTACACTACACTACACACCACTACACTACACTACACTACACAACACAACACTACACTACACTACACTACACTACACTACACACCACTACACTACACTACACTACACAGCACTACACTACACTACACTACACTACACTACACTACACACCACTACACTACACTACACTACACAACACAACACTACACTACACTACACTACACTACACAACACTACACTACACTACACTACACTACACAGCACTACACTACACTACACTACACACCACTACACTACACTACACTACACAACACAACACTACACTACACTACACTACACAACACTACACTACACTACACTACACTACACAGCACTACACTACACTACACTACACTACACTCACTACACTCACTACACAACACAACACTACACTACACTACACTACACTACACTACACTACACTACACAACACTACACTACACAACACTACACTACACTACACAACACTACACAACACTACACTACACTACACAACACTACACTACACTACACTACACAACACTACACTACACTACACTACACAACACTACACTACACTACACTACACGACACGACACTACACTACACTACACTACACAACACAACACTACACTACACTACACTACACTACACTACACAACACTACACTACACTACACTACACTACACGACACGACACGACACTACACTACACTACACTACACTACACTACACTACACGACACGACACTACACTACACTACACTACACTACACTACACGACACTACACTACACAACACTACACTACACTACACTACACTACACTCACTACACTACACTACACTACACTACACTACACTACACAACACTACACTACACTACACTACACAACACTACACTACACTACACTACACGACACGACACTACACTACACTACACTACACAACACAACACTACACTACACTACACTACACTACACTACACAACACTACACTACACTACACTACACTACACTACACGACACGACACGACACTACACTACACTACACTACACTACACTACACTACACGACACTACACTACACTACACTACACTACACAACACTACACTACACTACACTACACGACACTACACTACACTACACTACACTACACTACACTACACTACACTCACTACACTACACTACACTACACTACACTACACGACACTACACTACACTGCACTACACTACACTACACGACACTACACTACACAACACTACACTACACTACACTACACTACACTACACTACACTACACGACACTACACTACACTGCACTACACTACACTACACGACACTACACTACACAACACTACACTACACTACACTACACTACACTCACTACACTACACTACACTACACTACACTACACGACACTACACTACACAACACTACACTACACTACACTACACTACACTACACTACACTACACGACACTACACTACACTGCACTACACTACACGACACTACACTACACTACACTACACTACACTACACTACACTACACGACACAACACTACACTACACTACACTACACTACACAACACTACACTACACTACACTAAATCAAACAAAACAATACCACAAGCATACATCTAACTATGTCCACGTCTACCAGTGGAGTTAGATAGAAATATTATTTTACAAGTCCATTGGGTTGGTACACTAAACAGATTTCTAATCTGGAGTATCATATCCTGGCACGCCCCCTCGTCTGTGTCCCCACAAGCCTCCTCCATCGCCTGGAAAAGGGGTAGGCGTTGGTGGGGTTAGCGATCGTATACTTTCCAAAGCCACGCCGAAAATAAGTATTCTATTGGGTTTAGGAAATTGAGAATATGTTGGCAGGTTGAGCATCAAAGCTTGCGGATGGTCAATGAGCCAATTGCGGACCTGAGCGGCCCGGTGGAAACTTACTTTGTGCAAGATGACAACAATCCAGGACTGGCCCATTCTGGCCCATTCTGGCCCATTCTGGCCCATTCCTCTGGTCATTGGGAATGAGGATATTAGGCAGGGTGTCAAGGAAGGTGATAATGTGGCCTAATGATAATGTTGTAAAGACCAAGGGTGGCATGATGATGAAGGACATTGCCACCACGCCGTCCAGGGATATTGACGACGGCGCGGTGTCCTATGATGTTTCTTCCCCTGCGTCTTGTTTTGGCTAGGTTAAAGCCGACGCCATCATCGTAGACCATGATGCTCTGCAGCAGCCTCTAGTTCCATAGCTCTCTGAAACAGACAAGACAATACATTATTGTGTGACAGTATGAATAGACGTAGAGCAGTCCATGTGTAGCACAATACACTGGATTACAGTACCAATGACAGGATAGTATAGCTTGACTTGTACGTATTCATCGCGCAGTTGTTTCACTCTGTCATAATTTGGCTCAGATGTTACTCTGTAGAGCTACTTCATTCGAATCTGACAGTGTTTCAGGAGAAGGCCAAGTGAGTATTAAAAAAATTGAAATGACCATATATGTGTTGTTCCTGCTCTGCTGCGAACTGCCGGTTTCTTTCAAAATTTTAATTTTACCTTTATTTAAAATCCTTTATTAAATCGTTATTGGCAAATCAGTTAAAGAACTAATTCTTATTTTCATTGACGGCCTACCGGGGAATATTGGGTTAACTGGCTTGTTCAGGGGCAGAACGACAGATTTGTACCTTGTTAGCTCAGGGTTTCGATCTAGCAACCTACCCTCCATTGAAGGGTCATCTAGCAATACTGCAAAAAATATGATGTGAATGGTTAGGGTGCAAGAATGTCACTGTAGTGCTGTAAGTACAGTAGCATGGTATAGAAGGTAGGTTTACTTACTTACCTGTTCTCATTTAGAAAGGTCCGGATGACACTTGCTGCAGGGTACCGGCTCAGGTTAGGCTGGACCCTCTACCCAGCCTCCCTGAAACTCAAACACATGGTCTAACTCTCTCTCCACATGGTCTAACTCTCTCTCCACATGGTCAACCGAAGTGGCCCGGATCTCATCTGTGTTCTCCTTCCTCCTCTTCCTCGAACAGGAACAGGAACAGGTGGGGAACAGGTGGGGTTCTGAACAGGTCGATCTCTAAACAGGTGGTGCTCTGAACAGGTGGTGCTCTGAACAGGTGGTGCTCTGAACAGGTGGTGCTCTGAACAGGTGAGGCTCTGAACAGGTGGGGCTCTGAACAGGTGGTGCTCTGAACAGGTGGGCTCTGAACAGGTGAGGCTCTGAACAGGTGGGGCTCTGAACAGGTGAGGCTCTGAACAGGTGATGGAAAGATGTAGTTGACGGATTTGAGCCTCCTGGTGTAATAAACACATTTATTTCAAGAGATTTAACACCTGCAGATGCCTGTGTACACTACGATGAACCTGTCAAACTGATCCACTATGCTCTGAACAGGTGGTGCTCTGAACAGGTGGTGCTCTGAACAGGTGGTGCTCTGAACAGGTGGTGCTCTGAACAGGTGGTGCTCTGAACAGGTGGTGCTCTGAACAGGTGGTGCTCTGAACAGGTGGTGCTCTGAACAGGTGGTGCTCTGAACAGGTGATGCAAAGATGTAGTTGACGGATTTGAGCCTCCTGGTGTAATAAACGTATTTATTTCAGGAGATTTAACACCTGCAGAAGCCTGTGTACACGACGATGAACCTGTCAAACTGATCCACTATTTACAGATGGGGCCTACGACATACGCTAACCGCAAATTAGAGAAATAAAACTCAAACTGCAATAAAACGTAATAATATGCCAATGACCCATCTAGACACACACACACACACACACACACACACACACACACACACACACACACACACACACACACACTGGCATTGACCTCCAGATGACTTGCCTCTGATAGTGTGAGGGTGGTGAGGGCTAGCGAGGGTTAGCATTGCTGTGGTGTGTATGAAAAGGCCCACGGCCCCCATCGGCCCCCATCGGCCCCCATCGGCCCCCATCGGCCCCCAGTGGGCCCTGTCGCCTATTGAAATCCCTATTGAAGGACTGGCGGTCTGGGTTAAAGATGGTTGGCAGAGCTAAGTACAGTTTGACCTGATGAGAGTGGCCAAAGGGATTATTCTCATGTAGAGACAGAAGCTTTGGCCCCGGACCCAGGCTCTCCCCTGCCCCCTGGTGGTCAAGTAATTAAAGCACCACAGCAGCCCTCAGCCCAAGACAACGGGGCCCCCAGCCCCAGACAACGGGGCCCCCAGCCCCAGCCAGGCCCAGCTTCACTTCCAAATCCCCCTGAAAGGCTCCTGAGCCGCGGGAGAGCCTAATCCTGTTTGGGACCATCGAGAACCACTCCGGTCGCGGCCGGAAGACGGACAGAGGGAGGGGACAGAGAACAATAACCCAGCAGAGAGAGAGAGAGGACAGGGAGGGTGGAAAGGGGAGTGAGGTAACGGCTAAGCTCAGGGGTCCAGTATTCACCCTCTCTCCAGGTCTCTCTCTCTCTCTCTTTCACTGCTTTTAGTGAGAAAATATCCTACAGAAAACAACCCAGTTCTCTGACTAAATGTCATGGCATCACCCTTCCGGCCACTTTCCAAGAAACATGTTGTTATTATTGTTTACTTCTTTTTTGGATGTTTGATAAGTTAGTGGAGAACAGTTTGATAAGTTAGTGGAGATATGTTGTCATAGTAACTAAAGTAACTAAAGGCTGTCTCTCCATGCCTCTTGGTCCTGGGCTTTGGGATAGTTATAAGGCTGCTCTCTCCATGCCTCTTGGTCCTGGGCTTTGGGATAGTTATAAGGCTGCTCTCTCCATGCCTCTTAGTCCTAGGCTTTGGGATAGTTAAAAGGCTGTCTCTCCATGCCTCTTGGTCCCAGGCTTTGGGATAGTTATTGGGGTGCGCAATCGTGGATTAATTTGAAAACCAATAGAATAATCTTCAAATGTATCCTAAAACTCATAGACAGCCAGTGCAGAGATTTTAAAACTGGTGTAATGTGTGTTCTCTCTGTCTGGTCTTGGTCAGTGCCCTGCAGCATTCTGTACGTTTTACAGTTGACCAATGGCTTTCTTGGGTAGACCAGACAGGAGAGCATTACAGTGGTCAAGCCTGCTTTTAATAAAAGCACGGATGAGTCTCTGTATCAGTCTGAGAGAGAAACGGCTGCACATTGGCAATGGTCCTCAAGTGGTAAAAAGCTATTTTGGTGACATTCCTAATGTGTGATTTGAAATTGAGTTCAGAATCTAAAACGACGACTAGGTTTTTAACCTGGTGTTTTATCTTTATTGCCCGTGAATTAAAATGTGCGTCCAGATTCTCTCTCTCTGTGCTTTGGCTCCAACAATAAGTACCTCGGTCTTGTCTTGATTTAGCTGGAGGAAGTTGTGAGCCATCCAAGTATTTAAATCACTAATACAGTCTAATAATTTATCTGTCGAGCTAAAATCCTCTGGTGACTGTCACGTCTACACCCGCTGCTCCCCTCCTGGCGTTCGACGTCACCGGTATACCAACCACCGGTCCTGGCACCAATCATTACGCGCACCTGGCACCAATCATTACGCGCACCTGGCACCAATCATTACGCGCACCTGGCACCAATCATTACGCAAACCTGGCACCAATCATTACGCACACCTGGCACCAATCATTACGCGGAGCTGGCACCAATCATTACGCACACCTGGCACCAATCATTCCGCGCACCTGGCACCAATCATTACGCACACCTGGCACCAATCATTACGCGCAGCTGGCACCAATCATTACGCGTACCTGGCACCAATCATTACGCACACCTGGCACCAATCATTACCCACACCTGGCACCTATCATTACGCGGAGCTGGCACCAATTATTACGCTCACCTGGCACCAATCATTACGCATACCTGGCACCAATCATTACGCACACTTGGCACCAATCATTATGGGCACCTGGCACCAATCATTACGCGCACCAGGCACCAATCAATACGCGCAGCTGGCACCAATCAATACGCGCAGCTGGCACCAATCATTACTCGCACCTGGCACCAATCATTACGCGTACCTGGCACCAATCATTACGCACACTTGGCACCAATCATTATGTGCACCTGGCACCAATCATTACGCACACCTGGCACCAATCATTATGCGCACCTGGCACCAATCATTACGCACACCTGGCACCAATCATTACGCGCAGCTGGCACCAATCATTACGCGTACCTGGCACCAATCATTACGCACACCTGGCACCAATCATTACACAGAGCTGTCACCAATCATTACGCACACCTGGCACCAATCATTACCCACACCTGGCACCTATCATTACGCAGAGCTGGCACCAATCATTACGCTCACCTGGCACCAATCATTACGCGTACCTGGCACCAATCATTACGCACACTTGGCACCAATCATTATGCGCACCTGGCACCAATCGTTACGCACACCTGGCACCAATCATTACGCGCACCTGGCACCAATCATTACGCACACCTGGCACCAATCATTACGCGCAGCTGGCCTCAATCATTACGTGCACCTGGCACCAATCATTACCTCACCTATATCAATCATTACCTCACTTATTACCTCACCTATATCTAGCACTCCCTTAGGTTCCTTCTCCCAGTAGGCATTGATCCTGTGTTTATGCAAATACGCTACTGTTATGTTGTCTCGTTCCGTGTTTGTTTTTTTATTAAATGTTACACCTGCTTCTCGACTCACAACGTCTTCGTTGCAGTGACACAGTCTGAGTAGCGGTGAAAATCCATGCTGTGCTTTCTGATAATACTACCAAGGGGGTAACATATATGAACTAAACAGTACCGGACCCAAAATAGAACCTTGTGAAACACCACATGTGATATGTGTTTTCTCTGAGTTATGTTCTCCAAGGTTGATAAAAAAAACTATTGACCGATTAAATAAGTCCTAAACCAATTTAGAACTGGACCAGAGAGACCAACCCACCTCTCCAGACTGTCCAGAAGGACATTATGCTTAAAAGTGTCGAATCCAGCACTTAAATCTAAGAGAGAGAGAGAGAGAGAGAGCTGTTTGGCATGTGTGTTGACTCTCATCACATTTAGATTTGGAGGAAAGTTCAAATGGGTTTGTGTTGTTAGGATTTATCAGGCCGTCAATGGTCAAGAAGAGCACTCACTAATTATTCTGATCGTTAGTGGCCAAGTTAGAAATATCTGGCATTTCTAAAGGCCTCAGTCTCTAACACAGACCCTGTCTGTCAGTCTCTAACACAGACCCTGTCTGTCAGTCTCTAAAACAGACCCTGTCTGTCGGTCTCTAAAACAGACCCTGTCTGTCAGTCTCTAAAACAGACCCTGTCTGTCAGTCTCTAAAACAGACCCTGACCCTGTCTGTCAGTCTCTAAAACAGACCTGACCCTGTCTGTCAGTCTCTAAAACAGACCTGACCCTGTCTGTCAGTCTTTAAAACAGACCCAGAACCTGTCTGTCAGTCTGCTTTGTAGGTCTACAGACTATGGTTCTGCTTTGTAGGTCTGTAGACTATGGTGCTGCTTTGTAGGTCTGTAGACTATGGTGCTGCTTTGTAGGTCTATAGACTAGGTCTGTAGATTATGGTGCTGCTTTGTAGGTCTACGGACTATGGTGCTGCTTTGTAGGTCTGTAGACTAGGTCTGTAGATTATGGTGCTGCTTTGTAGGTCTACGGACTATGGTGCTGCTTTGTAGGTCTGTAGACTATGGTGCTGCATTGTGGGTCTGTAGACTATGGTGCTGCTTTGTAGGTCTGTAGACTATGGTGCTGCTTTGTGGGTCTGTAGACTATGGTGCTGCTTTGTAGGTCTGTAGACTATGGTGCTGCTTTGTGGGTCTGTAGACTATGGTGCTGCTTTGTGGGTCTGTAGACTATGGTTCTGCTTTGTGGGTCTGTAGACTATGGTTCTGCTTTGTGGGTCTGTAGACTATGGTGCTGCTTTGTGGGTCTGTAGACTATGGTTCTGCTTTGTAGGTTTGTAGACTATGGTGCTGCTTTGTGGGTCTGTAGACTATGGTTCTGCTTTGTGGGTCTGTAGACTATGGTGCTGCTTCGTAGGTCTGTAGACTATGGTGCTGCTTCGTAGGTCTGTAGACTATGGTTCTGCTTTGTGGGTCTGTAGACTATGGTGCTGCTTCGTAGGTCTGTAGACTATGGTGCTGCTTCGTAGGTCTGTAGACTATGGTGCTGCTTTGTAGGTCTGTAGACTATGGTTCTGCTTTGTAGGTCTGTAGACTATGGTGCTGCTTCATAGGTCTGTAGATTATGGTGCTGCTTTGTAGGTCTACAGACTATGGTGCTGCTTTGTAGGTCTGTAGACTATGGTGCTGCTTTGTAGGTCTGTACACTAGGTCTGTAGACTATGGTTCTGCTTTGTTGGTCTGTAGACTATGGTTCTGCTTTGTGGGTCTGTAGACTATGGTGCTGCTTTGTGGGTCTGTAGACTATGGTGCTGCTTTGTGGGTCTGTAGACTATAGTGCTGCTTTGTGGGTCTGTAGACTATGGTGCTGCTTTGTGGGTCTGTAGACTATGGTGCTGCTTTGTGGGTCTGTAGACTACGGTGCTGCTTTGTGGGTCTACAGACTATGGTGCTGCTTTGTGGGTCTGTAGACTATGGTGCTGCTTTGTAGGTCTGTAGACTAGGTCTGTAGACTATGGTTCTGCTTTGTAGGTCTGTAGACTATGGTTCTGCTTTGTGGGTCTGTAGACTATGGTGCTGCTTTGTGGGTCTGTAGACTATGGTGCTGCTTTGTGGGTCTGTAGACTATGGTGCTGCTTTGTGGGTCTGTAGACTATGGTGCTGCTTTGTGGGTCTACAGACTATGGTGCTGCTTTGTGGGTCAACAGACTATGGTGCTGCTTTGTGGGTCTACAGACTATGGTGCTGCTTTGTGGGTCTACAGACTATGGTGCTGCTTCGTAGGTCTGTAGACTATGGTGCTGCTTCGTAGGTCTGTAGACTATGGTTCTGCTTTGTGGGTCTGTAGACTATGGTGCTGCTTTGTGGGTCTGTAGACTATGGTTCTGCTTTGTAGGTTTGTAGACTATGGTGCTGCTTTGTGGGTCTGTAGACTATGGTTCTGCTTTGTGGGTCTGTAGACTATGGTGCTGCTTCGTAGGTCTGTAGACTATGGTGCTGCTTTGTGGGTCTACAGACTATGGTGCTGCTTTGTGGGTCTACAGACTATGGTGCTGCTTTGTGGGTCTACAGACTATGGTGCTGCTTTGTGGGTCTACAGACTATGGTGCTGCTTCGTAGGTCTGTAGACTATGGTGCTGCTTCGTAGGTCTGTAGACTATGGTTCTGCTTTGTAGGTCTGTAGACTATGGTGCTGCTTCGTAGGTCTGTAGACTATGGTGCTGCTTTGTAGGTCTGTAGACTATGGTGCTGCTTCGTAGGCCTGTAGACTATGGTGCTGCTTCGTAGGTCTGTAGACTATGGTGCTGCTTCGTAGGTCTGTAGACTATGGTGCTGCTTTGTGGGTCTGTAGACTATGGTGCTGCTTTGTGGGTCTGTAGACTATGGTGCTGCTTTGTAGGTCTGTAGACTATGGTGCTGCTTTGTGGGTCTGTAGACTATGGTGCTGCTTTGTGGGTCTGTAGACTATGGTGCTGCTTTGTGGGTCTGTAGACTATGGTGCTGCTTTGTGGGTCTGTAGACTATGGTGCTGCTTCGTAGGTCTGTAGACTATGGTGCTGCTTTGTAGGCATATTTTGTACATTTTGTTGCACCCTCTCCAACCACTGTAATTATTATTTGACCATGCTGGTCATTTATGAACATTTGAACATCTTGGCCATGTTCTGTTATGATCTCCACCCGGCACAGCCAGAAGAGGACTGGCCACCCCTCATAGCCTGGTTCCTCTCTAGGTTTCTTCCTAGCTCTTTCTAGGGAGTTTTTCCTAGCCACTGTGCTTCTACACCTGCATTGCTTGCTGTTTGAGGTTTTAGGCTGGGTTTCTGTACAGCACTTTGAGATATCAGCCGATGTAAGAAGGACTTTATAAATTGTATTGAAGTATTGATTGATGAAGAGAGGAGAAAGGAAGGGAAAGGTGGAGGGAGGGAGGGAGGCGATGGAGGGAGGGAGGGAGGCGATGGAGGGAGGGAGGGAGGCGATGGAGGGAGGGAGGGAGGCGATAGAGGGAGGGAGGGAGGCGATGGAGGGAGGGAGGGAGGTGATGGAGGGAGGGAGGGAGGCGATGGAGGGAGGGAGGGAGGCGATGGAGGGAGGGAGGCGATAGAGGGAGGGAGGGAGGCGATGGAGGGAGGGAGGGAGGGAGGCGATGGAGGGAGGGAGGGAGGTAGGGAGGCGATAGAGGGAGGGAGGGAGGCGATGGAGGGAGGGAGGGAGGCGATGGAGGGAGGGAGGGAGGCAATGGAGGGAGGGAGGGAGGCGATAGAGGGAGGGAGGGAGGCGATGGAGGGAGGGAGGGAGGCGATGGAGGGAGGGAGGCGATAGAGGGAGGGAGGGAGGCGATGGAGGGAGGGAGGGAGGCGATGGAGGGAGGGAGGGAGGCGATGGAGGGAGGGAGGGAGGGATTGAATTGTCAGTCCAGGTTATGATAAGGACGAATTAATTTCATGCCTGTTGATTCTGCTGTTTCTCCTGGAATGTGGCTCGCTGTAGAGCGATTTCCTCTCAACTCTCCGTCTGTGGCAAGTACCTCCTCTGTCTCTGCAGTGTGGGCTCAGCTCAATCAATGATTCCTCCATTAATCAAAGGGACAGCAGTTAAATATGCTGCTGTGTTATTAGAGGGCTGTGTGTACAGAGAGGCGGACTGAGGCAGAAGAAAGGCTGAGAAGCTCCTCTTTGTATGACTGGTTGTGGGAACAACCCAGCCCTGGGTACACAGCCCTCTCCATTCGTTCTCCATTTCTGTTTGGAGTGTCAGCTGTGACATGGAATAACAGGGTGTCTGAGAGCGGGGTTTGGGACTGTGGGGCTGCCAGGCGATGTGTTGTTTACTATGGCTAGCATCAGTTGTGGACACATGCCTGCAATGTCGCCAACTGCCACCTCAAAACTACACCAAGAAAGTAGCCAGTTCCCTCTCTATCCCTGCCCCTTGCAAATCTGAGAATTGATCTAGCCAGTCCTATAAGATGACTGAATATAATATAAGTGAATATAAGTGAATATAAATATAAGTTACTGAATTACTGAAACAGTGTGTGTTGAGTCTGACCAGTGTGGACAGAAACGTCACATTAGGGAAAACACACGCACACACGCACACGCACACGCACCCACAGACCTGGAGGATGCTGCTGACCGTCGGGAGAGGAGGACAGGAGACACCTGGAGAGGAGGAGAGGAGGAGAGGAGGAGAGGAGAGGAGGAGAGGAGGAGAGGAGGAGAGGAGACACCTGGAGAGGAGGAGAGGAGGAGAGGAGAGGAGGAGAGGAGGAGAGGAGACACCTGGAGAGAAGGAGAGGAGAGGAGGAGAGGAGGAGAGGAGCCAACTGGAGAGGAGGAGAGGAGGAGAGTAGACACCTGGAGAGGAAGAGAGGAGGATAGGAGAGACCTGGAGAGGAGAGGAGGAGAGGAGGAGAGGAGGAGAGGAGACACCTGGAGAAATGGAGAAGGGGAGAGGAGGAGAGGAGGAGAGGAGACACCTGGAGAGGAGACACCAGGAGAGGAGGAGAGGAGGAGAGGAGACACCTGGAGAGGAGGAGAGGAGGAGAGGAGGAGAGGAGACACCTGGAGAGGAGGAGAGGAGGAGAGGAGGAGAGGAGACACCAGTAGAGAAGGAGAGGAGGAGAGGAGGAGAGGAAGAGAGGAGACACCTGGAGAGGAGGAGAGGAGACACCTAGTGAGGAGGAGAGGAGACACCTAGTGAGGAGGAGAGGAGGCACCTAGTGAGGAGGAGAGGAGACATCTAGTGAGGAGGAGAGGAGCCACCTAGTGAGGAGGAGAGGAGACACCTGGAGAGGAGGAGAGGAGACACCTAGAGAGGAGGAGAGGAGACACCTGGAGAGGAGGAGAGGAGACACCTAGTGAGGAGGAGAGGAGTCATCTGGAGAGTAGGATAGGAGACACCTGGAGAGTAGGAGAGGAGACACCTTGAGAGGAGGAGAGGAGGCACCTGGAGAGGAGGAGAGGAGACACCTGGAGAGGAGGAGAGGAGACACCTGGAGAGGAGGAGAGGAGACACCTGGAGAGGAGACACCTGGAGAGGAGGAGAGGAGACACCTAGTGAGGAGGAGAGGAGACACCTAGTGAGGAGGAGAGGAGTCATCTGGAGAGTAGGAGAGGAGACACCTGGAGAGGAGGAGAAGAGACACCTTGGGAGTAGGAGAGGAGGAGAGGAGGAGAGGAGTCATCTGGAGAGTAGGAGAGGAGGCACCTGGAGAGGAGGAGAGGAGACACCTGAAGAGGAGGAGAGGAGACACCTAGAGAGGAGGAGAGGAGACACCTGGAGAGGAGGCGAGGAGACACCTAGAGAGGAGGAGAGGAGACACCTGGAGAGGAGACACCTGGAGAGGAGGAGAGGAGACACCTAGTGAGGAGGAGAGGAGTCATCTGGAGAGTATGAGAGGAGACACCTGGAGAGGAGGAGAAGAGACACCTTGAGAGTAGGAGAGGAGGAGAGGAGGAGAGGAGTCATCTGGAGAGTAGGAGAGGAGGCACCTGGAGAGGAGGAGAGGAGACACCTGAAGAGGAGGAGAGGAGACACCTAGAGAGGAGGAGATGAGACACCTGGAGAGGAGGAGAGGAGACACCTAGAGAGGAGGAGAGGAGACACCTAGTGAGGAGGAGAGGAGACACCTGGAGAGGAGGAGAGGAGACACCTAGAGATGAGGAGAGGAGGCACCTGGAGAGGAGGAGAGGAGACACCTAGTGAGGAGGAGAGGAGTCATCTGGAGAGGAGGAGAGGAGGCACCTGGAGAGGAGGAGAGGAGACACCTAGTGAGGAGGAGAGGAAACACCTGGAGAGGAGGAGAGGATACACCTGGAGAGGAGGAGAGGAGACACCTGGAGAGGAGGAGAGGAGACACCTAGTGAGGAGGAGAGGAAACACCTGGAGAGGAGGAGAGGAGACGCATGGAGAGGAGGAGAGGAGACACCTGGAGAGGAGGAGAGGAGACACCTAGTGAGGAGGAGAGGAAACACCTGGAGAGGAGGAGAGGATACACCTGGAGAGGAGGAGAGGAGACACCTGGAGAGGAGGAGAGGAGACACCTAGTGAGGAGGAGAGGAAACACCTGGAGAGGAGGAGAGGAGACGCATGGAGAGGAGGAGAGGAGACACCTGGAGAGGAGGAGAGGAGACACCTAGTGAGGAGGAGAGGAAACACCTGGAGAGGAGGAGAGGAGACGCATGGAGAGGAGGAGAGGAGACACCTGGAGAGGAGGAGAGGAGACACCTAGTGAGGAGGAGAGGAAACACCTGGAGAGGAGGAGAGGAGACACCTAGTGAGGAGGAGAGGAGACACCTAGTGAGGAGGAGAGGAGTCATCTGGAGAGTAGGAGAGGAGGCACCTGGAGAGGAGGAGAGGAGACACCTTGAGAGGAGGAGAGGAGACACCTAGTGAGGAGGAGAGGAGTCATCTGGAGAGGAGGAGAGGAGGCACCTGGAGAGGAGGAGAGGAGACACCTAGTGAGGAGGAGAGGAAACACCTGGAGAGGAGGAGAGGATACACCTGGAGAGGAGGAGAGGAGACACCTGGAGAGGAGGAGAGGAGACACCTAGTGAGGAGGAGAGGAAACACCTGGAGAGGAGGAGAGGAGACGCATGGAGAGGAGGAGAGGAGACACCTGGAGAGGAGGAGAGGAGACACCTAGTGAGGAGGAGAGGAAACACCTGGAGAGGAGGAGAGGAGACGCATGGAGAGGAGGAGAGGAGACACCTGGAGAGGAGGAGAGGAGACACCTAGTGAGGAGGAGAGGAAACACCTGGAGAGGAGGAGAGGAGACACCTAGTGAGGAGGAGAGGAGACACCTAGTGAGGAGGAGAGGAGTCATCTGGAGAGTAGGAGAGGAGGCACCTGGAGAGGAGGAGAGGAGACACCTTGAGAGGAGGAGAGGAAATACCTGGAGAGGAGGAGAGGAGACACCTGGAGAGGAGGAGAGGAGACACCTGGAGAGGAGGAGAGGAGACACCTAGTGAGGAGGAGAGGAGACACCTGGAGAGGAGGAGAGGAGACACCTAGTGAGGAGGAGAGGAGCCACCTGGAGAGGAGGAGAGGAGACACCTAGTGAGGAGGAGAGGAGACACCTGGAGAGGAGGAGAGGAGACACCTAGTGAGGAGGAGAGGAGTCATCTGGAGAGGAGGAGAGGAGACACCTAGTGAGGAGGAGAGGAGACACCTGGAGAGGAGGAGAGGAGACACCTAATGAGGAGGAGAGGAGACACATGGAGAAGAGGAGAGGAAACACCTAGTTTATCTACCCCACTCTCTGCCTTAATTAACAGGAAGCCAGTGTAGAGAGTTTAGAGGAGTAATATGATCCTCATTTTGGGGTTCTTGTCAAGATTCTAGCAGCCGAGTGAAGCACTAGTTTATCTGGGTAGCCGGAGAGTAGCGCATATCAATAGTATATTAGCCTGCTCCCCTTCCTAATTTCTCCTCCTCTTCCTCCCTTTCATTTTCTCTCCACCTACCTCCTTTTCCACCTTGCTTTCCTTTCCCCCCCCCCCCCCCCCCCCCCCCACACACACACACACTAATGACTGTGGTCCAGGCCTCCATTTCGTTAGTCCCAACAGAAAACAATTAACAACACCAACCATGATTACTGTAATGGTTGTGAGGGAGCAAGTGACCTGGATATACTTCCGCACCACCACATACCTCACACACACACATACACACACACACGCTCCCCCTCTGGTCTAGCCTGTAGCAGACATGGCTTGAGGGTGTCTAATGGCTGGTCAGTTTTGGTGATGAGGGAGGGAGGGAGGGAGGGAGGGAGGGAGGGAGGGAGGGAGGGAGGGAGGGAGGGAACCACATACACACAGTAGAACCACACACACAGTAGAACCACACACACACACAGTAGAACCACACACACAGTAGAACCACACACACACACACACAGTAGAACCACACACACACACACGTAGAAGAACCACACACACACACAGTAGAACCACACACACACACACACACACACACACAGTAGATGCACACACACACACACACACACAGTAGAAGCACACACACACACACACACACACACAGTAGATGCACACACACACACACACACACACACACACAGTAGAAGCACACACACACACACACACACATCAGGTTCATCATCTACATCAGGTTCATCATCTACATCAGGTTCATCAGGTTCATCATCTACGTCATCTACATCAGGTTCATCAGCTACATCATGTTCATCAGGTTCATCATCTACATCATCTACATCAGGTTCATCATCTACATCAGGTTCATCAGGTTCATCATCTACATCATCTACATCAGGTTCATCAGCTACATCATGTTCATCAGGTTCATCAGGTTCATCATCTACATCATGTTCATCAGGTTCATCATCTACATCATCTACATCAGGTTCATCAGCTACATCATGTTCATCAGGTTCATCATCTACATCATCTACATCAGGTTCATCAGCTACATCATGTTCATCAGGTTCATCAGGTTCATCATCTACATCATGTTCATCATGTTCATCAGGTTCATCATCTTCATCAGGTTCATCAGGTTCATCAGGTTCATCAGGTACATCAGGTTCATCAGGTTCATCAGGTTCATCAGGTTCATCATCTACATCAGGTTCATCAGGTTCATCAGGTTCATCAGGTTCATCATCTACATCAGGTTCATCAGGTTCATCAGGTTCATCAGGTTCATCATCTACATCAGCTACATCAGGTTCATCAGCTACATCATGTTCATCAGGTTCATCAGGTTCATCAGCTAGATCAGGTTCATCAGGTTCATCAGGTTGTCGTTGTCTTGCACCTTATTTGTGGAACAATCTTCAAAATGTTCTTAATAGACGTGATGTCCTGGTGCCTCTTGGGTAATTCAGACAGCTGATTGTGGATCGTATTACTGATGAACGTGATGTCCTGGTGCCTCTTGGGTAATTCAGACAGCTGATTGTGGATCGTATTACTGATGAATGTGATGTCCTGGTGCCTTTTGTGTAATTTAGACAGCTGATTGTGGATCGTATTACTGATGAACGTGATGTCCTGGTGCCTCTTGGGTAATTCAGACAGCTGATTGTGGATCGTATTACTGATGAATGTGATGTCCTGGTGCCTTTTGTGTAATTTAGACAGCTGATTGTGGATCGTATTACTGATGAACGTGATGTCCTGGTGCCTCTTGGGTAATTCAGACAGCTGATTGTGGACCTTATTACTGATGAACATGCTTTTCTTCCTGCTTGCATTTATATTAATGTGTGTATTTTCTGTCATTGATGTAATTCACGGATCAAAACTGGTCTCAGTATGTTTACCTAATAAAACATTACGGCTAAATAAGTAAATGTGTATTTCACACTTGGTTGAGGTAAAAATATATATATATATGTATGTCAACCCCAGTACATGTTCAGGTCACGCCGTTGACGACCACCGTGGATTTATTTATGCTAGCTGCAACGTTCCTCGTCTTCCTCTGATGAGGAGTAAGAGAGGTCGGACCAATTTGCAGCGTGGTAAGTGTCCATTTTAATAAGACAAACTGAACACCACAAAAATACAAAATAACAAAGTGAAACAAACGAAACGGTCCCGTGTAACAAACACAAACACGGAAAATAATCACCCACAACTCAACAGGGAAACCAGGCTGCCTAAATGTGGTTCTCAATCAGGGACAACCAGGCTGCCTAAGTATGGTTCTCAATCAGGGACAACCAGGCTGCCTAAGTATGGTTCTCAATCAGGGACAACCAGGCTGCCTAAATGTGGTTCTCAATCAGGGACAACCAGGCTGCCTAAGTATGGTTCTCAATCAGGGACAACCAGGCTGCCTAAATGTGGTTCTCAATCAGGGACAACCAGGCTGCCTAAGTATGGTTCTCAATCAGGGACAACCAGGCTGCCTAAGTATGGTTCTCAATCAGGGACAACCAGGCTGCCTAAATGTGGTTCTCAATCAGGGACAACCAGGCTGCCTAAGTATGGTTCTCAATCAGGGACAACCAGGCTGCCTAAGTATGGTTCTCAATCAGGGACAACCAGGCTGCCTAAGTATGGTTCTCAATCAGGGACAACCAGGCTGCCTAAGTATGGTTCTCAATCAGGGACAACCAGGCTGCCTAAGTATGGTTCTCAATCAGGGACAACCAGGCTGCCTAAGTATGGTTCTCAATCAGGGACAACCAGGCTGCCTAAGTATGGTTCTCAATCAGGGACAACCAGGCTGCCTAAGTATGGTTCTCAATCAGGGACAACCAGGCTGCCTAAGTATGGTTCTCAATCAGGGACAACCAGGCTACCTAAGTATGGTTCTCAATCAGGGACAACCAGGCTACCTAAGTATGGTTCTCAATCAGGGACAACCAGGCTGCCTAAGTATGGTTCTCAATCAGGGACAACCAGGCTACCTAAATGTGGTTCTCGATCAGGGACAACCAGGCTACCTAAGTATGGTTCTCAATCAGGGACAACCAGGCTACCTAAGTATGGTTCTCAATCAGGGACAACCAGGCTACCTAAGTATGGTTCTCAATCAGGGACAACCAGGCTACCTAAATGTGGTTCTCAATCAGGGACAACCAGGCTGCCTAAGTATGGTTCTCAATCAGGGACAACCAGGCTGCCTAAGTATGGTTCTCAATCAGGGACAACCAGGCTGCCTAAATGTGGTTCTCAATCAGGGACAACCAGGCTGCCTAAGTATGGTTCTCAATCAGGGACAACCAGGCTGCCTAAATGTGGTTCTCAATCAGGGACAACCAGGCTGCCTAAGTATGGTTCTCAATCAGGGACAACCAGGCTGCCTAAGTATGGTTCTCAATCAGGGACAACCAGGCTGCCTAAGTATGGTTCTCAATCAGGGACAACCAGGCTGCCTAAGTATGGTTCTCAATCAGGGACAACCAGGCTGCCTAAGTATGGTTCTCAATCAGGGACAACCAGGCTGCCTAAATGTGGTTCTCAATCAGGGACAACCAGGCTGCCTAAGTATGGTTCTCAATCAGGGACAACCAGGCTGCCTAAATGTGGTTCTCAATCAGGGACAACCAGGCTGCCTAAGTATGGTTCTCAATCAGGGACAACCAGGCTGCCTAAGTATGGTTCTCAATCAGGGACAACCAGGCTGCCTAAGTATGGTTCTCAATCAGGGACAACCAGACTGCCTAAGTATGGTTCTCAATCAGGGACAACCAGGCTGCCTAAGTATGGTTCTCAATCAGGGACAACCAGGCTGCCTAAGTATGGTTCTCAATCAGGGACAACCAGGCTGCCTAAGTATGGTTCTCAATCAGGGACAACCAGGCTGCCTAAGTATGGTTCTCAATCAGGGACAACCAGGCTGCCTAAGTATGGTTCTCAATCAGGGACAACCAGGCTACCTAAGTATGGTTCTCAATCAGGGACAACCAGGCTACCTAAATGTGGTTCTCAATCAGGGACAACCAGGCTGCCTAAGTATGGTTCTCAATCAGGGACAACCAGGCTACCTAAATGTGGTTCTCAATCAGGGACAACCAGGCTACCTAAGTATGGTTCTCAATCAGGGACAACCAGGCTACCTAAGTATGGTTCTCAATCAGGGACAACCAGGCTACCTAAGTATGGTTCTCAATCAGGGACAACCAGGCTACCTAAGTATGGTTCTCAATCAGGGACAACCAGGCTACCTAAATGTGGTTCTCAATCAGGGACAACCAGGCTGCCTAAGTATGGTTCTCAATCAGGGACAACCAGGCTACCTAAATGTGGTTCTCAATCAGGGACAACCAGGCTGCCTAAGTATGGTTCTCAATCAGGGACAACCAGGCTACCTAAATGTGGTTCTCAATCAGGGACAACCAGGCTACCTAAGTATGGTTCTCAATCAGGGACATCCAGGCTACCTAAGTATGGTTCTCAATCAGGGACAACCAGGCTACCTAAGTATGGTTCTCAATCAGGGACAACCAGGCTACCTAAGAATGATTCTCAATCAGGGACAACCAGGCTGCCTAAGTATGGTTCTCAATCAGGGACAACCAGGCTGCCTAAGTATGGTTCTCAATCAGGGACAACCAGGCTACCTAAATGTGGTTCTCAATCAGGGACAACCAGGCTGCCTAAGTATGGTTCTCAATCAGGGACAACCAGGCTGCCTAAGTATGGTTCTCAATCAGGGACAACCAGGCTACCTAAGTATGGTTCTCAATCAGGGACAACCAGGCTACCTAAGAATGATTCTCAATCAGGGACAACCAGGCTGCCTAAGTATGGTTCTCAATCAGGGACAACCAGGCTGCCTAAGTATGGTTCTCAATCAGAAATCCTAAAACATAGAAAAAGGAACATAGACAACCCACCCAACTCAAGCCCTGACCACACTGAAACAAAGACGTAATAAAAGACAACCCACCCAACTCAAGCCCTGACCATACTGAAACAAAGACGTAATAAAAGACAACCCACCCAACTCACGCCCTGACCACACTGAAACAAAGACGTAATAAAAGACAACCCACCCAACTCAAGCCCTGACCATACTGAAACAAAGACGTAATAAAAGACAACCCACCCAACTCACGCCCTGACCATACTGAAACAAAGACGTAATAAAAGACAACCCACCCAACTCACGCCCTGACCACACTGAAACAAAGACGTAATAAAAGACAACCCACCCAACTCAAGCCCTGACCACACTGAAACAAAGACGTGATAAAAGAACTAAGGTCAGAACGTGACAATCTATGCTACCAGCTTATACAAACCGGAGGTAGCATTTAGCAGTCACTTCTAAACCCGAAAAGAAACAACGTCTGTAAACAACGTCTATAAACAACGTCTATAAACAACGTCTATAAACAACGTCTATAAACGTCATGCAAAAATAACAGCCAAATATATTCCAAATCAAAACTTTAGTAAGCACATTGTGGGCCTGTTACAAAACATCAGTCATGACGGATTTGAAAAAATATCCAGTTTGTCAGATCAGATTTGTTGAATCCAATGTGGCGTCCTTCTTTTATCCCCCGCGGTCTGCCTTCCATTGACCTCTTTACCCACATCTATAGGAACTGTAGGGTGAGGGGCCCACGTCTGGCAGTGCTCTGCTCCAGGCCCATCAATCCCTTTTCTCCCTCTCTCTCTCTCTCTCTCTCTCTCTCTCTCTCTCTCTCTCTCTCTCGCTCTCTCTCTCTCTCTCTCTCTCTCTCTCTGTCTCTGTCTCTCTGTTTCTCTCTGTCTCTCTCTCTCTGTCTCTCTCTCTCTCTGTCTCTCTCTCTCTCTCTGTCTCTCTCTCTCTCTGTCTCTCTCTCTCTCTGTTTCTCTCTGTCTCTCTCTCTCTCTCTGTCTCTCTCTCTCTCTGTCTCTCTCTCTCTCTCTGTCTCTCTCTCTCTCTCTCTCTTTTTCCTGCTCTCTCTCTCTTCCCTCTCCTCTCTTCTCCTTCCCTCTCTCTCTCCTCCTCTCCCCTCTATATCTCTCTCTCTTTTTCCTACTCTCTCTCTTCTCCCTCCCTCTCTCTCCTCCTCTCTATCTCTCTCTCTTTTTCCTGCTCTCTCTCTCTTCTCCCTCCCTCTATCTCTCTCTCTCTTCTCCCTCCCTCTCTCTACTCGCTCGTTCCCCCTTTCCCTCTCTCTCCTCCTCTCTATCTCTCTCTCTTCTCCCTCCCTCTCTCATCTCTGTTCCCCCTCTCCCTGGATTAATGTGACTGGAAGCTCTGGACCACACAAGGAGAGGAGAGGCAGAACCAGGACCAGAGAATGAGGGCTAGAGAGCGAAGAAGAGGGGAGAGATGGAAGGAAAGAGATGGAGAGCGCCCACATAGAGTTGGAGCTTGCTGTCTGTCTGTCTCTCGCTCTCTGTCTTTGTTTTGTCGTTCACTTTTTAAACCAATAATCTCCCAGCCACTACTATACCTGCGTGTGTGTGTCTGTGTTTGTGTGTGTGTGTGTTTGTGTGTGTCTGTGTCTGTGCGCGTGTCTATGTGTGTGTCTATGTTTGTGTGTGTGTGTTTGTGTCTATGTGTGTGTGTGTGTGTGTGTCTATGTTTGTGTTTGTGTGTGTTTGTGCCTATGTGTGTGTTTGTGTGTGTTTGTGTCTATGTGTGTGTCTATGTGTGTGTGTGTGTCTATGTGTGTGTCTATGTTTGTGTGTGTGTGTGTGTGTGTCTATGTGTGTGTCTATGTTTGTGTGTGTGTGTTTGTGTCTATGTGTGTGTGTGTGTGTGTGTGTCTATGTTTGTGTTTGTGTGTGTTTGTGCCTATGTGTGTGTTTGTGTGTGTTTGTGTCTATGTGTGTGTCTATGTGTGTGTGTGTGTCTATGTGTGTGTCTATGTTTGTGTTTGTGTGTGTTTGTGTCTATGTGTGTGTGGGGGGGTGAAATAACAATATAATCAGCCCCCGTCGTTAGACCTGTTTCCTCTACCCCCTTTTTCTCCCCAATTCGTGGTATCCAATTGGTAGTTAAGATCGTCTCATCGCTGTAACTCCCCTACGGACTCAGGCGAGGCGAAGGTCAACAGCCATGCATCCTCTGAAACCAAGCCGCACTGCTTCTTTACACAAACCCATCAATGTGTCTGAGGAAACACAGTCTGACGACCGATAACAGCATGCGCCCGGCCCGCCACAAGGAGTCGCTGGAGCACGACGAGACAAGGACAACCCTAACCCGGACGATGATGGGCAAATTGTGCGCACCCTGTGATACAGCCTGGGATCGAACACGGAGCTGTAGTGGCGCCTCTGCGCCACTCGGGAGACGATTCTGTTAATTCATCAAAGCTATTCCCTACATAGCTTTTGACCAAAGCTCTACAGTTAAACGTCATTCTGGTGATTGCTCTGCAGGTGGGCGGGGCGGTCAAACTCACAGAGGAGGAATGGGAGAGCAGAGGTGCTGACAGAGATACAGAGAGAGAGAGAGAGATAGAGACAGGGAGATACAGAGAGAGAAAGACAGAGAGAGAGAGAGAGAGAGAGAGACATACAGAGAGAGAGAGATAGAGACATACTGAGAGAGAGAGAGAGATAGAGACAGGGAGATACCAAATTACCGTACAACAGACCATGTATTCACCCTGCACACCCTAATTGACAACCAAACAAACCAAAACAAAGGCAAAGTCTTCTCATGCTTTGTTGATTTCAAAAAAGCCTTCGACTCAATTTGGCATGAGGGTCTGCTATACAAATTGATGGAAAGTGGTGTTGGGGGTAAAACATACGACATTATAAAATCCATGTACACAAACAACAAGTGTGGAGTTAAAATTGGCAAAAAACACACACATTTCTTCCCACAGGGCCGGGGGGTGAGACAGGGATGCAACTTAAGCCCCACCCTCTTCAACATATATATCAATGAATTGGCGCGGGCACTAGAAAAGTCTGCAGCACCCGGCCTCACCCTACTAGAATCCGAAGTCAAATGTCTACTATTTGCTGATGATCTGGTGCTTCTGTCACCAACCAAGGAGGGCCTACAGCAGCACCTAGATCTTCTGCACAGATTCTGTCAGACCTGGGCCCTGACAGTAAATCTCAGTAAAACCAAAATAATGGTGTTCCAAAAAAGGTCCAGTCGCCAGGACCACAAATACAAATTCCATCTAGACACTGTTGCCTTAAAGCACACAAAAAACTATACATACCTTGGCCTAAACATCAGCGCCACAGGTAACTTCCACAAAGCTGTGAACGATCTGAGAGACAAGGCAAGAAGGGCATTCTATGCCATCAAAAGGAACATAAAATTCAACATACCAATTAGGATTTGGCTAAAAATACTTGAATCAGTCATAGAGCCCATTGCCCTTTATGGTTGTGAGGTCTGGGGTCCGCTCACCAACCAAGACTTCACAAAATGGGACAAACACCAAATTGAGACTCTGCATGCAGAATTCTTCAAAAATATCCTCCGTGTACAACGTAGAACACCAAATAATGCATGCAGAGCAGAATTAGGCCGATACCCACTAATTATCAAAATCCAGAAAAGTGCCTGTTAAATTCTATTAATTCTATTAAATTCTATGTTAAATTCTATTACCACCTAAAAGGAAGCAATTCCCAAACCTTCCATAACAAAGCCATCACCTACAGAGACATGAACCTGGAGAAGAGTCCCCTAAGCAAGCTGGTCCTGGGGGTCTGTTCACAAACACAAATACACCCTACAGAGCCCCAGGACAGCAGCACAATTAGACCCAACCAAATCATGAGAAAACAAAAAGATAATTACTTGACACATTGGAAAGAATTAACAAAAAAACAGAGCAAACTAGAATGTTATTTGGCCCTACACAGAGAGTACACCGCGGCAGAATACCTGACCACTGTGACTGACCCAAACTTAAGGAAAGCTTTGACTATGTACAGACTCAGTGAGCATAGCCTTGCTATTGAGAAAGGCCGCCGTAGGCAGACATGGCTCTCAAGAGAAGACAGGCTATGTGCTCACTGCCCATAAAATGAGGTGGAAACTGAGCTGTACTTCCTAACCTCCTGCCAAATGTATGACCATATTAGAGAGACATATTTCCCTCAGATTACACAGACCCACAAAGAATTTGAAAACAAATCCAATTTTGATAAACTCCCATATCTACTGGGTGAAATTCCACAGTGTGCCATCACAGCAGCAAGATTTGTGACCTGTTGCCACAAGAAAACGGCAACCAGTTAAGAACAAAATAACAGCCCAAATGTATGTTTATTTATTTATATACTTAAACTATTTGCACATTGTTACAACACTGTATATATAAATAATATGACATTTGAAATGGCTTTTTTATTTTCGAACTTCTGTGAGTGTAATGTTTACAGTTCATTTTGATTGTTTATTTAACTTTTGTTTATTTGCTACTTCACTTGCTTGGGAAATGTTTACATGTGTTTCCATGACAATAAAGCCTCTTGAAATGAATTGAGAGAGAGACAGAGTGGTTGACTGCCTGCCTCACAATCAGAGACAGAGTGGTTGACTGCCTGCCTCACAGTCAGAGAGAGAGAGGTTGACTGCCTACCTCACAGTCAGAGAGAGAGACAGAGTGGCTGACTGCCTGCCTCACAGTCAGAGACAGAGTGGTTGACTGCCTGCCTCACAGTCAGAGAGAGAGACAGAGTGGCTGACTGCCTGCCTCACAGTCAGAGACAGAGTTGTTGACTGCCTGCCTCACAGTCAGAGACAGAGTGGTTGACTGCCTGCCTCACAGTCAGAGAGAGAGAGAGGTTGACTGCCTGCCTCACAGTCAGAGAGAGAGGTTGACTGCCTGCCACACAGTCAGAGAGAGAGATTGACTGCCTGCCACACAGTCAGAGAGAGAGAGAGGTTGACTGCCTGCCTCACAGTCAGAGAGAGAGGTTGACTGCCTGCCACACAGCCAGAGAGAGAGGTTGACTGCCTGCCACACAGTCAGAGAGAGAGAGGTTGACTGCCTACCTCACAGTCAGAGAGAGAGGTTGACTGCCTGCCACACAGTCAGAGAAAGAGAGGTTGACTGCCTGCCACACAGTCAGGGAGAGAGAGGTTGACTTCCTGCCTCACAGTCTGAGAGAGAGGTTGACTGCCTGCCACACAGTCAGAGAGAGAGAGGTTGACTGCCTGCCTCACAGTCAGAGAGAGAGGTTGACTGCCTGCCACACAGTCAGAGAGAGAGAGGTTGACTGCCTGCCTCACAGTCAGAGAGAGAGGTTGACTGCCTGCCTCACAGTCAGAGAGAGAGGTTGACTGCCTGCCACATAGTCAGAGAGAGAGGTTGACTGCCTGTCACACAGTCAGAGCACACTAATACCTCAGTTATAAACACTCAACCCCTCTACCTCAGTTATAAACACTCAACCCCTCTACCTCAGATATAAACACACAACCCCTCTACCTCAGTTATAAACACACAACCCCTCTACCTCAGTTATAAACACTCAAACCCTCTACCTCAGTTATAAACACTCAACCCCTCTACCTCAGTTATAAACACATTATAAACACTCAACCCCTCTACCTCAGTTATAAACACATTATAAACACTCAAACCCTCTACCTCAGTTATAAACACATTATAAACACTCAACCCCTCTACCTCAGCTATAAACACATTATAAACACTCAACCCCTCTACCTTAGTTATAAACACATTATAAACACTCAACCCCTCTACCTCAGTTATAAACACATTATAAACACTTAACCCCTCTACCTTAGTTATAAACACATTATAAACACTCAACCACTCTACCTCAGATATAAACACACAACCCCTCTACCTCAGATATAAACACACAACCCCTCTACCTAAGTTATAAACACACAACCCCTCTACCTCAGTTATAAACACACAACCCCTCTACCTCAGATATAAACACACAACCCCTCTACCTCAGATATAAACACACAACCCCTCTACCTCAGATATAAACACACAACCCCTCTACCTAAGTTATAAACACACAACCCCTCTACCTCAGTTATAAACACACAACCCCTCTACCTCAGTTATAAACACACAACCCCTCTACCTCAGTTATAAACACACAACCCCTCTACCTCAGATATAAACACATTATAAACACTCAACCCCTCTACCTCAGATATAAACACACAACCCCTCTACCTCAGTTATAAACACACAACCCCTCTACCTCAGTTATAAACACACAACACCTCTACCTCAGATATAAACACACAACCCCTCTACCTCAGTTAAAAACACACAACCCCTCTACCTCAGATATAAACACACAACCGCTCCACCTCAGTTATAAACACATTATAAACACTCAACCCCTCTACATCAGATGTAAACACACAACCCCTCGACCTCAGATATAAACACACAACCCCTCTACCTAAGTTATAAACACACAACCCCTCTACCTCAGATATAAACACACAACCCCTCTACCTCAGATATAAACACATTATAAACACACAACCCCTCTACCTCAGTTATAAACACACAACCCCTCTACCTCAGTTATAAACACACAACCCCTCTTCCTCAGTTATAAACACACAACCCCTCTACCTCAGTTATAAACACACAACCCCTCTACCTCAGTTATAAACACACAACCCCTCTACCTCAGATATAAACACATTATAAACACTCAACCCCTCTACCTCAGATATAAACACACAACCCCTCTACCTCAGTTATAAACACACAACCCCTCTACCTCAGTTATAAACACACAACACCTCTACCTCAGATATAAACACACAACCCCTCTACCTCAGTTAAAAACACACAACCCCTCTACCTCAGATATAAACACACAACCGCTCCACCTCAGTTATAAACACATTATAAACACTCAACCCCTCTACATCAGATGTAAACACACAACCCCTCGACCTCAGATATAAACACACAACCCCTCTACCTAAGTTATAAACACACAACCCCTCTACCTCAGATATAAACACACAACCCCTCTACCTCAGATATAAACACATTATAAACACACAACCCCTCTACCTCAGTTATAAACACACAACCCCTCTACCTCAGTTATAAACACACAACCCCTCTTCCTCAGTTATAAACACACAACCCCTCTACCTCAGTTATAAACACATTATAAACACTCAACCCCTCTACCTCAGATATAAACACACAACCCTTCTACCTCAGATATAAACACACAACCACTCTACCTCAGATATAAACACACAACCCTTCTACCTCAGATATAAACACACAACCACTCTACCTCAGATATAAACACACAACCCTTCTACCTCAGATATAAACACACAACCACTCTACCTCAGATATAAACACACAACCCTTCTACCTCAGATATAAACACACAACCACTCTACCTCAGATATAAACACACAACCCTTCTACCTCAGATATAAACACACAACCACTCTACCTCAGATATAAACACACAACCCCTCTACCTCAGATATAAACACACAACCCCTCTACCTCAGATATAAACACACAACCACTCTACCTCAGATATAAACACACAACCACTCTACCTCAGATATAAACACACAACCCTTCTACCTCAGATATAAACACACAACCACTCTACCTCAGATATAAACACACAACCCTTCTACCTCAGATATAAACACACAACCACTCTACCTCAGATATAAACACACAACCCTTCTACCTCAGATATAAACACACAACCACTCTACCTCAGATATAAACACACAACCCTTCTACCTCAGATATAAACACACAACCACTCTACCTCAGATATAAACACACAACCCCTCTACCTCAGATATAAACACACAACCACTCTACCTCTTCCCCCCATATTGTTGAATCTCTCTCCTCTTTTTCTCATTCTTTCCAACTTTCCCTCCACCTCTCTATCCCTGCCTCTAGTTTCTCCTCAGTGGAAGAGTAGGAGGTTCCTCTGGCCTCTAGCCACCTCTCTTTCCCTGCCTCTAGTTTCTCCTCAGTGGAAGAGTAGGAGGTTCCTCTGGCCTCTAGCCACCTCTCTATCCCTGCCTCTAGTTTCTCCTCAGTGGAAGAGTAGGAGGTTCCTCTGGCCTCTAGCCACCTCTCTTTCCCTGCCTCTAGTTTCTCCTCAGTGGAAGAGTAGGAGGTTCCTCTGGCCTCTAGCCACCCCATGTACACTCTCTTCTCTCTCCCGCCCTCTCCATCTGTCTCCCTTCCCCTATCTGCCTTACTCTCCTGTTCCCTCTCTCTCTCTTTACAGCAGCTGCCAGGTCTGGTGGTGGTGGTGGTGGTGGTAGTGGTGGTGGTGTTGTGGGGCCTCCAGGGGGAGGGACTGGCTGAGCAGAGCAGAACAGAGCAGAGCAGAGCAGAACAGAGCAGAACAGAACAGAACAGAGCAGAACAGAGCAGAACAGAGCAGAACAGAGCAGAGCCAAGCAGAGCAGAACAGAACAGAACAGAGCAGAAGATAAATGAACAGAACAGAGCAGAGCAGAACAGAGCAGAAGAGAAATTAACAGAACAGAGCAGAGCAGAGCAGAACAGAACAGAGCCAAGCAGAGCAGAACAGAGCAGAACACAACAGAACAGAACAGAGCAGTGCGGCTTGGTTGGGTTGTGTATCGGAGGACGCATGACTTTCAACCTTCGTCTCTCCCGAGCCCGTACGGGAGTTGTAGCGATGAGACAAGATAGTAGCTACTAAAACAATTGGATACCACGAAATTGGGGAGAACAAGGGGTAAAAAAAATTAAAAAATAAATAAATAAATAAAAAAAGAGCAGAGTAGAACAGAACAGAATAGAGAAGAACACAACAGAACAGAGCAGAACAGAACAGAACAGAGAAGAGCAGAACAGAGCATTACAGAGCAGAACAGAGCAGAACAGAGCAGAACAGAACAGAATAGAGCAGAACAGAACAGAACAGAGCAGAACAGAGCAGAACAGAGCAGAACAGAGCAGAACAGAGCAGAACAGAACAGAATAGAGCAGAACAGAACAGAACA